>NC_087203.1:83109903-83117403 GCF_015104395.2 Macrobrachium nipponense | reverse complement strand
AATAAAGGGTATTAATAGTTGTAAAGATGCATATATACCCCTCACAAATTTAGCTATTAACATCTTGGCTGCTTTATGTAAGGTCGTCAAGAGATGTTGAATTCAATGACTTCGATGGTATGGCGTTTTCATTTAGATCAAGTGAGACAGCGGGATTTCTAAACATCATACCAAAGTGAGTTTGTTCAAATGAGAGAGAGAGAGAGAGAGAGAGAGAGAGAGAGAGAGAGAGAAGAGAGAGAGAGAGAGAGTGTTTGCTCTAGGACAAAAAGGTAAAAAAAGCGCATTTTAATGAGGAGACAATTATCAACCTTAGAGAGGGGTTTCATAGGTATTTATACAAAAAAATAACTGAGCGTGTGGGTACGTAAATGAATTAATATGCTTACATTTGCTCTAATTTAAAAATGTCAAAAACGGGAGATAATAGCAAAATATTTTGCCATGTCTTTCGCAATATTCAATTTATATAGAATTTTCTCTATCTTCCTAATAATGACCTTGCCAGAGCTACTGCCTTCTACCCATTTTTGTCATTTTTTGGAGAGGAAATTACTTGGGCATTGGGGTATTTTTTATTAAAGAATACACCGTATCAGCTGCAAGCTACCGACGATGGTAACTGAATTATTGGGGCCATCATCCGTGGAGTTATCCTGGACGAAGTAATACTCCAAAAAAGATGAACGCCCTAAGTTAGTTATCATCGTCTATACTCTGTAGCTTATGGCGCGTACTTCCTGAGTAAAACTACTTCAGTTACCATCTGTTTTCCTCCCCAAAGGATACGAACATATGCGAGTTATGGAAGAATGTAGTTAAAACCCTGAAAAAGCAATTAGTAGAAAGTTGAAGACTACTATATAACTGAGTGCAGCTGATGCAACTATCAATTTCAGTACATATGATTAAGAGGGTCCTCTACCCACATGACCCCAACAGTTAATTTAATTTGTAATAATGGTTTGACGTATAGTCCGACATGTTTTCTGGAATGTCAAGTACTTGGTTAATGATGCCCGAATTTTTATTACTTATTAACATTATTTGATGAAAATGCTTAACATTTCAAGATGGATAAGAACTTTTTAAGGATCTCGAAATTATCAGACTATGTTGAGTGAGAAATTTTAAATACATTTCCATAAAATAGTATTCTGTTTTTAAGATTAATTTATATATAAAACACAGTTTCAGAGTTGCACCTAATATTCTAGAATACAGAGCTAATGATTTTGTTATAAATATATTCATTCTTTGTTTAGTCTCGCGCTGTTGTTTGAGCCTTTTCCAGTCTCCTTGGCTCTTTTCAAACAATAATTCCTTGTTACCGCGAAATACGTTAGCAGGAGGCTATTCATTCTAATTTGAGCTTTACGAAGAAAGCCAATGCTGCTGCATTAGGCGTGATGGCATTGTAAATTGTGTAAGAGATCTTGCATCCTTTTAAAAGCGACGAGTGTATTCTTGATGAAAGGTGAGGATTACGATGCTAATCATGCTCTTAAGCTGCTGTATATTTCATGTCACTGATGACGTTATTCAGTAGAAAAGATTATTGGAGAACGTGAATGGACTAAATAATTAATGCTTATCATGATGTTACATTTTTCTGTGCTAGCGAAATCGTCATCACCACCACCACCACCACCTCCACCTTTTACGGCAGTTTATCCGTTTACGCGGTCCAGGTATCAGCCACTGTAATGTACTTTCTTTTTCTCGTTTCATGTCTACATTACCCCTTCCTTTAAGGTCGCAGTCTACTTTTCAACCTGTGAACACCACAGCTCTCGGCAGCTTCCTTTTGTTATATGATCATCCAGTGAACTTCAGCCATGAGTCGTAGCACTGTATGGTTACTCTTATATAATATCACTTATATTTTTGAAAACTTATCTATGCTGCCCAGAGTAATACGAAACGCCCATAAATCTTTGCTCCGTTTACGAATACTATGCTCAGTTAGCAGTAGTCTAGCAATATTTTTCCACATTATCGATGCTGATACTACTTATCCTTAGTACATTCTTGGTATTTGATTCTTAGTTCCGTATGTCCGTTAGGTAACTGAAATGTTCCACCTGAGGCTGCAAATTGCTATGTTGACCAACCACCCCATTCATCAAACATGCCAAATTGCAGCCCCTCTAACCTCAGTAGTTTTTATTTTATTTAAGGTTAACGTTAGCCATGATCGTGCGTCTGGCACCGCTGTAGGTACAAACAACTCAGTCCCCTACCGGGCCGTGGCTAGTTTCGTGGGCCGCGGCTGAGGTTTTCATGGGTCCTGGCAGAGAGTTTCATATAGCACTATACGCTGTAAAGAAAACCAGATTGCGCCGAAGAAATTTTGGTGCATTTTTTTACCTGTTTTCTCTATTTTCTACTTTTCTTTGATATTTCTAACATAATACACTCTTGAGCATCCCTTGTAACATCATCGTTACATGCCATTCATAGTACTACTGAGTTCATATCTATATCTCCCGTAGCATCTACATTGCCACTTTCCTTACTGGGAATTTTTGTTAAACTTCTTTTCGAGACACGAAAAGCTGTTTTGCTCAAGGTGATTTTCATCTTTCACTTCTCCGTTCCTCCCTAAAGTTTTGAACATGGCTTACGATATTTCCTCTGATTCTGCTGATATCATCAGGTCACCTGAATTGTATTAGTTCTCACGTATCTCCTATACTTCACGCGTTTTTCTTTTTTTAGCTTAATCCACTGCGAAAAAATACACGACTCATTGGTAATATTTGATTTGATGGACACCAGCATTTACCTCAGAACTTCCTACAACTGTCATCCTCTTCCCTATGGTATAGTAACTTGTCAGGCTTAATGAGGCTTTCCGGTTCCTTCTGCTTAAGGGTTTCTAATTGCTAGTCTTAATAGCTTGCCAAATGCTTTCTGAAGCTCCACTGATGTATGGTGTAACCTTCATCGTGTTCCGCATAATACTACATTCCATAACTCTATTTAAATTACTTCATTATAAATATGGTTCTTTTTGTTCATCTCTTCGGAGTGAAGCTATATTGCTCTAGTCATCGATGTTGACGATAATCACAATAATTTGGAGCCTATAATTCTGCAACTTCAATAATCTTATTCCTATATACGGTGCGCACACACCATTGCTGTATAATTTTAGTAGTATATTAATATTTTAACACTCATTTGCCACTCTTCTGGTTCTGTCTCTTCCTGAATCGCGTTTTTATTTTAGCCTGTTTCTGCAAGGTTCCTCAGCTACTTCTAGCAAATTACTTGTTATTTCAGACACTTATGGAAACTACAATTTTTATTTACCACGAACTCCCATAACTACTACATGTATAATATTGTTTATTGGTCTCTTTGTCATGCTCACGAACTCTATTTTGTAGAATTCGTCAAGCAAGTTCACATTCCATCTCTTCTTTCATTAAATTTTCTTTCAATTTTAATTTTCCATTTTATGACTAAAGCTTTTACTCTTCGTATCTTCTCCACCTTTACTTGGGCACTTGTTCTTCTGTTCATGGCCTGTCTTGGATCAGTTGTCATGATTTTAAGTCCACTCCTACGGTATATTTTAATTTGCCCTTGCCACGTTACTTTTTAGCTTCCCTCCTTCTCTTCCTACGTGTTTCGTTAGCCTCTTTCTTGCCAGGCGTCATGAAGTCGCTTCCATTGACCTCTATACCTGTTCAGTCCACGGGTATACCTGAATATATATATCCATACTAGATGTCATGTAATACCTTTTGCTACCTTATGTATGCATTGGTTTAGTCGTTTCCATCTCTCTCTCTCTCTCTCTCTCTCTCTTTTATTCTGCATATGCTGCCATTGTCAATCTTCATCTTCATTCTTCCCTTCACTATCAGCTTAGCCCAAAGCAGTCTTAATTTGATGTTAGGGACTTAAATAGCTATATCCTGATCTAACGATCAGGATATAGCTATTCAAGTCCTAATATGCAACTATTTAAGTCCTAATATGCAACTTAAATAGCTATATCCTGATCTAACGATCAGGATATAGCTATTTAAGTCCTAATATGCAACTGTATCCAGAGAAATTCATTATTGCTGTACTTATAGTTATGTTTGGTAAAAAGAATGTGTGCGATGCATAGTGAGTTAACAGACATTTGCCCCATTCATGCTATTGCATATTCAATTGTGAATCTTAATGGCTTTTATATGCTTTTTATTGCTTGTTCAGAAGTTTTGTAAACTCCTTGTTACGTGCGCACGTCCATTATGGTTGTCCTCATTTTTCATATGAATGTGAGACATATTTATTGAACATTTTATATTGCCCACAAGCATTATTTGTAGCCCTTCTCAATCGCACGCTGGAGGTCTTTTCGGAAAATTGGAGTAATCTGGTCGACGCTGATTGTTGAATACATTTATAAGTTACACAAAGCGAGCATTAATAGTCTCAAGGGCCGTGACGACGATGCAGTTACTATCTTCGCCAACAAACCTGAAAGGAGATCAGACCTTCAACCATGCTATTAAGGACGAAAGAAAAGCTGACTAGAATTTGTGATAGAAACGGATTCGGATATATATCCAGGTTGATGATGCGAATTCAGATATACATCCATGAATATGACACGGGTATACATATGCAGGATGAGGATAGGGATCCGGATACAAATCCTGGATACAATACTTGTGGGGGGTCAATTTTCCGTTTCTGTGACGTTGACCAAGGTATGGGACATACGAGGGCTAAATGCTTTTAGTTTCTTATCCTTTTTTTTAAATCTTTGCTGAGGCAAAGCTGTTGGGGATGTAAATAGTTTGTTACTACCATTACTCCACGTGACTCCTGTTTCAAATAGCTAACTATCTAACTGTTCTTACGTCTTCTCGTCTCTCTCTCCTCTCTCTCTCTATCTCTCTACCTCTCTTACTCTCTCTGATATATACAATTGTTACGTACGAAACAATTTCAGGAACAAATTAAAAACAGGGAATAACTTTTCACTAGGTTAACTTGCATTAGAAAATTGGCAGATTATAAATAAATATTATATAACGGATTTCATTATGGTCTATATAACAGCCATTTTTACAACAATGCAGTCTTATACGTAATGTTTTAAAGTGGCAAGTAGTATAAGAGTTTATGATTGCGTGATGGATATCGTAATGCCCTTTAGTTAAAGGTACCGGCATTATTGAAAATAATGTTAATGATAAATGAAGTAACAGGGCGAAAAACTTCAGAGGGGCTATAGTTAATGGTTATGGAAAATAGTGGTTGTTATGGATTGCAGAGCAATTTGGCTTTTATTTTGAAAATAAATAAGAATTATCCAAAATAAATTGTTGCCATGCCTTGTTACAAGGATTATTTAGAAAGATTTCAGCTTTAGAGAGGAAGAGTAGTAACTAAAACTTTAAGGTGACCTCATACTGTAACCACTTACCTACATAATTATACACGATAGCTCAGTATGTTTTGTCTTTATCATTTAGTGCGTAATGCCTTTGATTGTCACTTGTGCAAGCCAAATCTTTGAATGGGAAAACTCAGAACTTCTACGTCATCAAATGTTTGCCCAAGGAGGATATGACATTTGAAATTAATCCATGACGACACGATGAGGATTCCCTTTCTATTTTATCATTAAAACGTGGGCCGCTGAAATCAAGAGGGTCAAGGGCACTATAAATGAGAAGCTTTCGGAACTTTCAAAACTTCAACCACCGAGGAACAAATGGATGCCATTCATTACATCTTTTTGGATGACAGACGTTTGACTGTCCAACAACTAGCCAGTACCAACTATAAGATGTTTGCAAGATGGTACAGCGATTGTTGACACCTGAAGAGAAGCTGGAGTCTAGTAACTCAAGGATGTGCCAAGAGTTCAACGCTTGGATTTTGAATCAGAGTCAGTGCAACCAAAAGCAGCAATATGGTTTCCTGCCTTCCACAAAATTCAAGCGGCTTTGATAGTCCGCAAAGTTAGGGCATTTGTTTTAAGATAATAATGGCAGTATCGTAACGGACTTCTTGAAAAAGCACCAGTTTTTGTATTGTGAAGCATTATACCTTAGAACAGATGAAACAGGAAATCTGGGAGCGTAATTGCTGTTACTCCTTATCAGTGCTCCTGTGCACAGCGTGTAGGTAGTAGTAGCTGTAACTGGAGGCTATGGTTTTGAATTGTTGTATCTACTGACTTGGAACTCTCTAACTCTCACCTTTTTTCCAAGTTCAGAACTCACCTGCTTGGTCTTCAAGCTTATGAGGAGTATTAGAGGCGCAGGATGCAACTCTTTCTTGCCGCAGAATAACAATGCTTGCGTAACGTTAGCCAAAGTCTGCTGAAGGCATGTGAAGCTGTTGAAAAATAATGCAGGAACTGTCATTCCCCTGTGATTCTTCCTGGATGAGGTTGAGATCTTTCAATAAAAGCTCCATAAACAACATCAATAACAGGAATGAAGTACAGCAGAGAAACGCTTCAGCAACATTTCTACGATTTGAGAGAGAGAGAGAGAGAGAGAGAGAGAGAGAGAGAGAGAGAGAGAGAGAGAGAGAGAGAGAGAGAGAAATTTATTCAACTCCCTAGATAATTGGAACCCTTTCATCCAAGCATAGGAACACATTTATAAGTCACTGTATTAGTAAAATCTAGATTAGCGTTCTTTAGGTCGTCAGAATTATTTTGAAGAAATGACATTACTGCGTCATCACAACGAAACCCAGGTAATTGCGTCCATACAATTCGCTGAAGTTACGTCAGAGGCGAAAATTTACATACCAAATGAGGCATTCGAGTCGAGCGTATTCAGAAGTCAAACAAACTTCATTTATGTGATGCCCAAGAATAAAGTTGGAACTGTAAAAGGAGAAGAGGTAATAGGATTTATTAGGTCAGGGTACCTTCAAAGAGAGATAGAGGCAGATAGATACTAGTTGGATGATTGGACATCCAAGGTTAATCTTATTTCCTTAATGGGAATTTAGGTTAATCGTATTTCTTTAACGGGAATTTGCATAAATGACTTTAATTTGGCAAGATTTTAAAGAGTGTACCTGTGTTGTCTTATGTCTTCCGCGCACACGCGCACACATATTATATAATTATATAATATATATATATATATATTATATATATAATATATATATATATATATGTATATTACTTCATATTTTCTAATTATTTTCTTTACTTCATTGTTCAGGTTACTATGGACACATAATGGGGTTCTTGCAGTAAATTCTTGCTGTTATTTTGTTATATGGCGCTAGGGGGTGGTTCCTCTTCGCAGTATACCAAGAATGGCTTTCCTTTCATCTTCGTGGTGTTTGTTGTATGATATCTGATGGTATATCACTATTTCTTTGTCTTTGTCTTGTTGTGTTGTCCCTCGGGGTCGGGTTATGGAAAGCCTCTAATCTCTTTTTGACAACTTGCTGGATCATGTCATCTGGGTAGCCGTTATTTGTGAGCAGCTGTTGAAATCTGTTGATTTC
>NC_087203.1:83102403-83104903 GCF_015104395.2 Macrobrachium nipponense | reverse complement strand
AAATATGAAAATGTGGGTTGATATAATTAAATCGTGAAATGAAAATATGGAGAGTGCTTTGAAATTCTATATATCGAAGAATTAAATTGTAATGCTGAATTGATAATGGTAGCCACACCATAGTAGTATGTTTCTAAACAATAAATTGTTACTCAGTACAATGTGACACATTTTCGTATTTAATCTCTATTGTTTGGAAAGGACTACTATGATTAACAAAAGAAAGATGAAAATTAGAAAGAAAAATAACATCATGGAGTGTTTGCAAACTGCATCGCCAGCTTCCTTTGGCAAGCAGACATGCAGTTAACACGGAGGACATACAACTAGTTCCTATATATAGATTTTGAGAAAGAGTTTCCTATTGAATATGATCGTTAGTGATACAAAAATCTGTCATAATACAGGGAAGTCAAACAAGAATGGAACTCATTCTGCAGAGATCTTCAATATGAGTCCAACTCATACCTAAGCTTTCATAAATGATAAGCCTATTTGAAGTAAAACCAGAAGCCTTCGAACAACTCGCCAGAAGCAGGCTTTTTGCTTCTGTTTAAATGAAGTAGACGAAAGTAGTTATAAATGTTAGGCATGAGAAGCTATTTCTGGTTTATCCACGGATGTTTGCAGATAAAGCAAGTGCGAACCCGTTGAATGGTATGAATACAGCGTCTCAGAAGTTTTATTCTTGGAAAGAATCTTATTTCACCTTTATAGCTTTACCTCTGGTTTCGTCTTTACAAATTCAGTGGAGCAAACCTTATTAGGAGTAATGAAAGGGGCCTTAAAATACCCAGGCTTGTTACAAGAAGAGAGAGCTATAATTGTGAAACTTGCAATATCGCCAATCATGATGAGCGTTACTATGGCTACCTAGTGAAGTTAGAAGAAATTGCTTGATTATTACTTGTAGGTTAGCCATATCTCCAACGAACTGCAACCAGTCAAAGTCCCCAGTGTTACTTTAAGGATAACCTTAATCACAAGAAGAATCAGTCGGTTCATGTTTATGATAAACCTTTATACGAAGTAATCTTTACTTTAATTGTAAGGCTCTTTCAGCTTGCATGTTCAGCTTAATCAAACTTTCTTCTGCTTCTATGCGCCTGAGTTCTAACTCTGCATCACTTTTCTCTTTCTTTTCTACTAGCTGATTTATAAGATCAGCTTGTGCTACATTCAACAACTGTTGAGCTAATTCTAACTCATCTTCCAAGTATTTTTTTTGCAGAAGTTTCTGAAAACTTGTAGTACGGTGTGGCTGTAGTTTCTTGACTTGACAGTAATAAAATTAGATTACCTGCCGGTGTTAACCGAATGTTAAATCATATAGTCTGCTTGGCCCTCAGAGAGCAAGCAAAATAAACCAACACTTCATGTAAATAATACATATCTTAAAGAGTTAAATCACTGCATTTAATCATGAAATCATAATTCCTTAAATCTGTTTATAAGCTGGGTACCTTCCATTTAAGTCTTTTACATGTTACGGATTACTTCCTTTTGTATTTAGTCATTAAAAGCTGGCATACCAGTTGTGCTCAAATCCAGCTCTAAATCCGTGTTCCCCCCAAAAAACGGAAAGAATACTAACTTTCCATGATGAGACCAATCCGATTAGAATAAAGTTTAGTGATATACTGAGACAAAAATAATATTGTCAATTTTAATTTTCAGCGGAAGAATTGATTTTATTACTGTAAACTAGCGCATTTCCAGCTTGCATTCTTTGATATGAGTTGTCAGTTTTTGTAATGGAAATTTTTGTTTAAACCAACCTGAATACGCACCTCTCCGATGATTAACTTACTTTAAGGAATACTAATTACTGTTGCGACACTTCATTTTCACGTTTCATCAAAGGCGATAATGGCCACCTGGATAATACGATTCCACAACTCAGAAAGAATACATTTGTCTTATCAAGAAAAAGTCAGAAATGATGATAGGAACACGGTTGTATTCTATTAATAGTTTTTATATTCATAATGTATTCGAGCTTAATGGCATTCTTGACTCAGTAAACATGGAGTTTTCCTGGAAAGATATTTTTCATGTTAATATGGCATTTTAAAATAGTGTTTTTTGGTCGTTGACTGGAATAAATTTAGACTTAATTAACCTGTGGCCTGATAATTTTCAGAAACTGATTAAAAGCGCAAAATAGATGATATTGATGAGTTGAATATATATATATATATATATATATATATATATATATATATATATATATATATATATATATATATATATATATATATATATTGTAACAAACCCAACTCGGTTTGACTTAACTTTCTTATGATCAGATTCCTAGCTGATTTAGGTATGGATTTGCTACAAAAAGATGGTTAAAAACAAACACTAACAATCATTACTTAATATATAAACAATGCCCAAAACTCAATACACATAAAACTAGCGGCAAAAGATTGGGAAATTTTCACTCTAAATACAAATATTGGGAAAATTTCACTAAATACAAATATCGGCCTTACCC
>NC_087203.1:83069903-83097403 GCF_015104395.2 Macrobrachium nipponense | reverse complement strand
TATAAAATACACTCGATAACTCTATTTGGTAAACAATTAATTTTTTGCAAGGTGAAAATAAAAGAAAAGATTTTAAGCATAGGAATACATAGAAAATATATGTAAGGTAAATAGTTTCTAATTAAGTCAGCGATTTTATCTTTTATGTCATTCTTGGACATTTTACTAATACTGTGATCCAAATAGTACATCCCAGGGCTAAGGTTAATATTACAACTGAAAGTAAGCTGTCTAATAGCGGAATTTCAAAGATTTAGAAGTGCGAATCGCATTAGTATTGTGTCAAAATTTGGCCAACTTCCAATGCTAATTTCATTCATTTAAGTGAAAACTTTCTTAGGATAAATTGGACTGAACGTTCAGTGATTGCCAGATCGAAAGATTTCTCTTCACGAAATCTTTTAGAATCCACTATTATACAGCTTAATTTCAGTTGTAATTTTAACCTTAGCCCTGTTCAAGAATGATCTCAAAGATAAAATCACTGATTAAATTACAAATGAGTTACCTTATATGTATTTTCTATGTATTTGTATGCTTTATATTTCTTTCAATGTTCACTTTACAAAAATTGCTATTGTTTATCAAATGGAGAGTTATCGAGTTGTACTTTTATCATTTTTTTGTGGTCAGTTACCTTTTTTTTGTATAATCATTTAACTGCCTTGTCCCTGCTTCTGAGCTCTTAATCCTGTTGTGGTATGTCTACTAATTCTTCAACTGCGTTGATTCCAGGTACATGTTGGTTCCTTTGTAATCACTATATGTCATACCACCTTTCTTTGTTAACTTGTTTTGTATATCTTCAGTCTGATAAGTAAAGAACAAGAAGTCGAGAGGCCTTGCAGAACTCATCGTTTCTCTTTCCTTAGTGGATTTTGTCTTTATTTACATATTGATCACGTTCCGTATTTTCGTGATTCTGTTATACATGCATTCATAGATACACACACACACACACACACACACACACACACACATATATATATATGTGTGTGTGTGTGTGTGTATATGTGTGTATGTGTATGTGTGTCGACTTCCATCATCCTGGTGTGGAAAACCCTCATTCAACCAAGGCCTTAACCCAGTAATGAATCCCCTTACGTCTTTAGATACGTAAGTGGTGCAGTGGCCGGATGACACCGGTGCCCCTTATTCGTGTTGCTAATGCAAAGGCAACAATGCAGTCTTGTTAAGATGACGTAGTGTCACCGTCTGTCACCGGAGGATGCTATATAAGGCGGGAATCAGCGCGAGGCCTTTCATTATGGAAGTATTAGGCAAATGAGTGTTCTGCGTTGAAGCAACTAGGCCAATTAGATTTGGAAACACCATCTTGCTTCATTTTTTCCTCCTGGAACTTGACACTGAGGAAAAAATAGCACTATCCATGTCATTTTAAAGGGGGGGAGTCTTACCTCTGACCTATGTAACGTGTAATTTTTGTAATGTTTAAGTATGTAATATATATATATATATATATATATATATATATATATATATATATATATATATATATATATATGTGTGTGTGTGTGTGTGTGTGTGTGTGCGTGTGTGTGTGGTGGGTGTGTGTGTGTACGTGTGTGTGTATGGTTGCTCGTAATATATATATATATATATATATATATATAATATATAATATATTATAATATATATATATATATATGTATATATATGTATGTATGTATAAATTGAAGAATTTTGTGCTGTTAATCATGCACATGAACTTTGAATTGTCGTATATTGCAATTAACTTATCAGTCCTTTCATTCCGCCTTCTGCATCCTAAATTTTTTATTTTTTGATATTAGAAATTAATTTTTTTCCTCATTCCAGAATGTTGTAATCAGTGGAAACACAATATATATATATATTATATATATATATATATATATATATATATATATATATATATATACAGTATGTGTGTATTTGCGTTTATGTATATATATATGTGTGTGTCTGTGTCTGTGTGTAAATTTTAATTTTATAAAAAAGTTCTTAATTAATTTAATTAAGTAAACAGTATGTTCGTGCATAACTGTGTACAAACAAATTCTTGATTTGGCAGTAACCGGAATGTAAGGTACTTAAAAAGGTGTGAATAATGTATCGCTGTTAACTGTGAATTATTGTCATGTAAGTAGAGTGGACTTCACACACACCCACACACAGGTTTTAAAAGATACGTCATATATCTGGGGCCTTCTTCTCGGTAAGATAAAAGGTTCATGCTTATCTCGCGTGTGTGGGTGGAATGGATGCGACGCAGTGCCACCGATAACAACCCCATGTGATCTCATCTCTCTCTCTCTCTCTCTCTCTCTCTCTCCTCTCTCTCTCTCTCTCTCTGGTTATAGAAACTAACATAATTAGATGTCTCTCTCAGGTCAAGGAAACTTATATAGATGATCAGAGAAGTTTCTCCAGGAACTCTTTTCACCATTATTGCCGAAAAGTTTTACAGGCGGCATTTTGTGAGAAGCAAAGTTCTTGGTGAGAAACCCTAGGTTTGTGGTCATTGGCACAGTATAAAATGTCAGCAAAGCCAAGGGGATTGTATGTAATGGATGTGCTATAATATATATATTTATATAGGGACTCACTTTCGGACACTTCATTATGTAACCTTGGCAACGTTTAGCACACGGCAGAAATGAGATCGTTACTTGGCACTCGTTACTACGAGGACAAAATCTATTCCGTTTTTCTAGTTCCATACAGACTATTTTCTAGTCCTCTGCATTTCTCTCATTATTTTCTTGAAGACGAACAGTGATCAGGTATGTCTGTATCTACGGGGCTTTGGATCAGTTCTGAACTGATTGAGCGGTTTGGTTTCCCCCAAAATATGGAGTAGCGATCGCGCATCATATTACGGGACCCATATGATGAATTTTCTAATTGTATAACCTTTATTTTTCACTTAATCTTTAATTTTCACACGTCTCAAACTCGATATCTTGTCAACTTTACGGTCTTCTGTCCTCTTTTATTTAGATAGCTTTGAAATATTTTAATTTTAAAATTCGATAGGTCCCGTTTTGCTTGACTTGATCATTCTAAGGAGTTCCTTTTAGGTCCTCTAACGACGTTGGAAAAAATATTTTAATTTTGAAAGATTTTGTGTAAGGGCAGGATTTGAAGTTTCGTGTTTACTTTTAGAGTTTTGTGTGCTTTGCTGTTTGTTTTAGCTCAACATGAATGCCTTAGCTTTTCATATTTGTCATATTCACCATTGCCACTTTTGATTGTGTTTCTTTGTGTATATATAAATTAATCACATTCTTTTCCACATCACCATCAAATTCTCAGGACATTATGAATTACTGACATACTAATTGAGGTCCTTTTAGTAAGTGTAACATTCTCGCACTAACTTTGTATGATTTTGTTTCCTTATTCTCTCAATTTTTTGCTGTTCATGGTGCGCCATTTTTCCTAGTTCCTTTTACGTTTATATCTACTTGTTTTTTGGTTTTACAATTTACGTGCTTCGCTGCTGCCAAGACAACTGTAATCCATGTTAGAACTGAGTGGCGAACGCTGTTTGCTGTAATACGCTGAAATGGAGGACGCATTATTAGTCACTGTCTTTCTCCCTTAACACTTCCTTCATTCCGCCTTCTGCAAACAACGTTTTCTATTTTGTTTTTCTCTACCTTTAATTATTACATTTGCGTTCGATGTTTGCTCTGCTAATCATAAATAGGAATTAATTAAAACAGTTATGATTATATATTTCTTAGAACGTGGTAATTAAATAGACCTTCCTGTTGGGTTTATAAATATATAAGAATTATAATTGATCATATATATGGCTAATATAACTGACCGGCAAAATTAGGCAACTTGTGTTTGGCCAGTGCGTGGGAAGGTGACCAACAATCACAGCAGACGCCGAACTCTGGGTAGGCTCAAATAGCTAGCAACCTCAAACCACAATCTATCCTCCGAAAAGAAGTGTGTAGATGATATAGCTTGGTGGAAATTACATAAATACATTCATACATACATACATACATACATACATATATATATATATACATATATATATATATATATATATATATATATATATATACATATATATATATATATATATATATATATATATATATGTGTGTGTGTGTGTGTGTGTGTGTGCTCGCATGTATAAGTGTGTAGTGTATTTAGAATTTAATGGGTTCTCTTCGATGAATGTAGTAGGGTTTGTTGTTTTTTTCTTTCTAAGTGCACCATCCCATGATTTGGTGTAATGTATTGTTATATATATATATATATATATATATATATATATATATATATATATATATATATATAACCACATTTCCCCAAATTATGGGCTTGGTACGTTTAAGAAAAAGCACCCTACAACATTCATTAAATAGAACCTATTAAATTTTAAATATATACACTTATACGTGTACATACGCAGTCACACACACACACACGCACACACACACACACACACACATATATATATATATATATATATATATATATATATATATATGTATATATATAATTTGCATGCAGCTATATCACCTATACACTTTCTTTCGGAGGATAGATTGTGGTCTGAGGGTGCTAGCTATTTGAGTATACCCACAGTTCGGCGTCTGCTATGATTGTTGGTAACCTTTCCACGCACTGAACAGAAACAACCATACATACGATCAATTAAAATTCTGATACGTAAACCCAACAGGAAGGTCTATTTAATTAATACGTTCTAAAAAATATATATTTATTGCTGTTTTAATTCATTCCTATTCATGATTAATTAAGAGAGCAAACATCAATCGTAATGATTAAAGGTAGAAAGAAATCATTGGCTAACGTTCACAGATACGTGTATGTAGTATATACAAAGAAGAGAACCTTATGGGGAACTCGGAGCAACATATAATTATTACCGACGTCATGAAAGTGTGACACTTCTGTACACGCAAACTCTCACACACACTAATATATATATATATATATATATATATATATATATATATATATATATATATATATATATATATATATATATGTAAAGTTATATGCTACGAGGGAAAATAAACAATGGAGTATCCGCAAGATCTTTTGACGTTCAAAAGTCCTTTACTTAGCAGATGAACTGACATACATAAGGAAATGACGATACACGAAAGGTCGTATAACTGACAGATAGGGATTATAAAGTGATTAGTACCTAGAATCCGATACGCCACGCCTGGAAGATGAGTAACCTTCCCAAACAAGCAAATACATGGTTACAATTAAAAGTTTAAGACAATCTGCTCAGACACAAGGGCAAGACAATCAAAGGATTATTATAGGTGACAGCTATTCAGAACTGGTAAACACAAACTTATTCACAATACACATTCGCAATACATATTAAACATACATATACAACGAAAATATCTCTAAGGCAACTCATTTTTATTTAAGTCTGTAATTATATCTTTGAGGTCATTCTTGAACATGTTACAAATACAAGGGTCTAAATCAAACAGGCCACGGCTAATATTGAAATTGCAATGAGAAGTAAGTTGTATTAAAGCAGATTCTAAAAGATTTCGTGATAAGACATCTTTTGACCTTGCAATTACTGAACTACCAATCCAATTAGTCGGTGGTTGTTTTCACTTAAATGAATGAACATTGCATTAGATGTTTGCACAGTTTTTACAGAATATTTATGCTGGCTTAACCTTACTTCTAAGCCCTTGCTCGACTGTCCGAGATAAAATAAGGGACAATCCATACATGGAATTTTATATATGTTGTTGCTTTCTCTGGGGCCATTTTTTATTAACATTCCTTTTAGTGTGTTATTATAGGAAAAAACAAGGTTGGCCTTAAAGGCTTTTAGCAATGATTTAATGGTTTCAAATCCATTAAAGTTGGGCAAACTGAGAATTTTCTTAGAATTTTCTTTCTCTGTGTTACACTATAAAACTTTTTGTGGGCTTTATTATAACAAATATCTAATATATGTGAAGGGTAACATAAATCTTTCCCTGTTTTTCTTATGTATTCAATTTCTTGATCCAAATATTGGGGACTGACAATGCGCAATGCTCGTAAAAACATATAAGAAAAAATTGATATTTTTATGTTAAGATGGTAGCCTGAATAGAAATGAACATAAGTTGAGTTGTTGGTCGGTTTCTTATAAATACTAAATTTACATTGAAATGGTTCTCTATGTATCAAAACATGTAAGAAAGGGAGGCAATTGTCTTCCTCTAATTCTAGAGTAAACTTAATCGATGGTACCGGGTTATTTAAATTAGCGAGTAAATCGTTTACATCAATACCGACAGGCAGAACAGCTAAAATATCATCAACATATCTTTACCACTTTACAGGAATATAAATGATATTAGGTAAGTAGCGTTTTTCAAAGAATTCCATGTACAGGTTTGAGAGGAGAGGCGATAAAGGGTTGCCCATTGCCATGCCAAATATTTGTTGATGAAATTCACCATTGAATATAAACTTACAATCACAAATGCACATCCTAGTGAGTGAAATAATGTGACATAGGTAGAGGTAATTCATGCTGAGTTAGTTCATTACTAAGATATTCTAAAATAGTAAAAAGAGAACATACATCAATACTAACGAATCTATCAGTGGGGCAAAGAGTAATTTTGTTTAATTTATCAACTAAATCATTCATTTAAGTGAAAACAACCACCGAATAAATTGGATTGGTAGTTCAGTAATTGCAAGGTCAAAAGATGTCTTATCACGAAATCTTTTAGAATCTGCCTTAATACAACTTACTTCTCATTGTAATTTCAATATTAGCCGTGGCCTGTTTCATTTAGACCCTTGTATTTGTAACATGTTTAAGAATGACCTCAAAGAAATAATTACAGACTTAAATAAAAATGAGTTGCCTTAGAGATATTTTCTTCATGTATGTCAGTTCATCTGCTAAGTAAAGGACGTTTGAATGTCGAAAGATCTCGCGGATACTCCGTTGTTTATTTTCCCTCGTGGCATATAACTTTATTTATGGATTTATCACGTTCCTAACTTTCGTGATTCAGTTATACATATATAAATATGTGTGTGTGTGTGCGTGCGCGCCCGCGTGTGTATGTGTATGACTGTGTCTGCTTGTGTTTGTGTGTATCAAAACTTTCCTTACGGCGACACTTATTTTATGCGTTGTTCCGAGTTCCCCATAAGAGTTCTTTTATATACTTTGCATCTCTCTCTCTCTCTCCTCTCTCTCTCTCTCTACTCTCTCATCTTCTCTTCTCTCTCTTCTCTCTCTCTCTCTTTCTGAAAGTCAAGCAAAATAACGGAATAGGAAATTGTTGAAGTGAAATAGTAGCCAGTTTTTTCCGTTGCCTCCGGTGTGTAATTTTCTTGGCGCTTTTAACTTTCATTCCATTTGATATTTCATTTTTTCCTTTCCATTTACATTTTTTCTCTTTGGTATTTTAAGTTGTTTTCTTCCTGCTGGTTTCGTTGAATACCTCGACGTTACTGACGCCTTCTTCCTTTCTTTTTAGAATAATTACTTTTTCATCTGTTTTAGTTGTTGCATATTTTCATTCGGGATTTCCTTTTCTTATGTCTAGCTGATGTCTAGAATTATTCTAATCGTTCTTCTATTATTTTGTATGATGTATATCTGTAAATGGCCGTTATTTTCACCTGTTTTTTTTTTTCATTGGTCATCTCATTTTTTTGTGTTTACTTTAAGTTTAATTTACTTTTAGAACATGACCTTTTAATATGCAGCACCTAAGAACTAATATTATTCATGCCTAGTGAGTGGCGAAGTGAATATGCTTTTTACATTTTGTGGTAATTTCTAAATTTGCCATGTACATTCTTTATATAATTTTTCAATATTTATAAACACTCTATTTATGCAGACTAACTATATATCATGTCAATCACGATTTCAGTATGCACAGCGACTACTCAGTACATAATTCATTGCTTAGGTCAACAGAGGATCAGTGGGATAAATTATTCTATATGATTTTTCACACACCACACACACACACAATATATATATATATATATAATATATATATATATATATATATATATATATATATATATATATATATATGTATATATATCACGCTTTCCTGATAAAGCTTAGTAGTTCCTTTCTCTACTTTTATCTGGCGTTCATCTGTATGCATTAGTGCCTCACCTAACTGGCATCTAGGCATTAATGTACCCCGGTCACGCACCCTTTCGTCAATCCAAAGTTCCTTTTGGTGTCTTGAGGAAAAACATAACACTTTCTCGTTATATACTGTATTCGGATTTTTTTTATATTTTCTTTTGAAGACTGTATCCATATTTTTGGATGCCTCGAGGAAATCTATTCATTATTTGTACTTATTCACTACATTTTACTCCACAGTTTTCATTACAATATTATATCTTGTATTCATTTACTCTAGACATTGCCATGCAATGTTAAGGTCATCTCAATGCTTCCGCCGCTACTTTTCTTTAAATCTTCTACCAACTTTCAGTTTCTTTATGCTACAGTTTTAGAAGAGTACTCATTTTTAACATTACCATTTTTTTTTGGGGGTGGTGGGAGTAAAAATATTCCTTCTGTTAAAAGTATAAATTCAAAAACCATATCGGCAGAAGTAGAAATGATACCAAACAATTTTGTAACCACCTAAAATTTGTTAGGCGATTCGATCAAAATGGGAATAGACTTTAGTCTTATTTCCGACGTTAAAAAAAGTTTAAATTATATTTAAAACTATTCACTATGAATCTTTTGTGACTGGTCATAACGCCTTTTATTTTTTACCATTACATTAACTCTTCGTTCCTCATAAATTGGCAGGCAAATACATCGGTGCAAATCTTTGTAGTACATTTAAACCATTCTTTCATCATTGAAAAGGGTCCTCATGAATTTTTCGGCACTGGAGTTGGACCTTGAATTTTGTTGTTGAAAATGGCCGTGCTTTAATTTTGTTTATTTTATAGAGATATTCGTGAACAAATTTTTCCCATAAACATTAAATAGTCCTTGGTGTCCAACATGTAATGCACTGTCACCCTTCCATCGTCCATAACAATTTGCCATTGTCAATGTTTCTTCATTGATCGATGTCGAAGACCTGCCCCTAATGGGACCCTCCTCGAGTGGTGTCTTTCTGCTTCGCAATTCTTAGCTCCAGAAGGAGACAGGTCTGTGCAACAGTTTTGTGTAGAACACGTAACAGAAACGTATTTGATTCTGGGCGTTGCACTATATATTAACTTAGGTCTGAAAACATAATCCTCACCTTTTGACGCTCGGAAATGAGGCTTTAAAGCAACAAAAGGCTCTAGGATTGCTAACATATAATTAAGTCAAGAAAGTTTTTGAACATCACTTGTATGTGGGTTCCTGACCTTTTAGACTAATAATAAATCGATTCATAGGTTTCTTGTTACATGAAGCAAAAGATATTTTTTATTGAAAGGCTTTCGATAATGTTATGAGAATGTGATTAATTTCTGTTCAATAATTTCATTTTGAGATTCTAAAGAAACCAACATAGAGAGAGAGAGAGAGGAGAGAGAGAGAGAGAGAGAGAGAGAGAGAGAGAGAATCAAGGGTTTAGTTGAGATGTCACTACACTAAGCTTTTTATTTTCTAAAATGATTGAAATTTTCCATGTCAATGAAGCTCATAGGTTTTTAAAGATATATAGTAAATGTAAACTAGTTGCTTGCGGGATATTTATTTTCATATCTAACTTGAAAGTGTTCTAGATGGTTCTGATATAGATTTCAGGCCGTGAAAAACAAAAACCTGTTGCACGAGATATTTTTCAAATAATTTCTGTATATTGTTGGTTCGGACAATAATGGTGTTTTGCTGGTTAGGTCGGCTGTAGATAGCGCCATATCACTCGAAATTTTTGTTTTTCGGGATATCTGTAAAACTCACAATTTTTGAAAATGCAGTTGTTATGAGACTTGTAGTTTGAAAAATAAATCAGCTATTCGTGCTGTTTAACAAAACACGGCCCTACCAAAGTCTTTAGTGTTACTTGGCTTTAATTTGTGTTATAAAATAATAAAAAACAAAGTGCAGTTTCAGAAGGTGCGAGAAAAAAAGGAATTTTAAGTAGATAATAGAAGAAAAGGTTGTGCTAAGACCTTCGTTTCCTCCACTTTGTATGTTACTCGCGGCGGCGATTTGTTTTACAGTCTGACAGGAGAGAGGTATAAAAATAAAGCAAATATTTTTCGAGTCTAGTGCGAGCTGATGGCTGAACGCTTCTGCTTTAATGTGCTGGTAATGCTCAAGTGTGAGGACAGTTTTGAACCAGTGTTCAGGAGAGGAAAATGAGTTCTGTAAACTGGTAATTTTCAGCGCCCAGGGCCTTATCAGTTAAGTTACCAATAAAATGAAGGCTATTTATCATCTGCTTCATTTAAGACAGACACTTCTGTTTATACTGGAGGGAAAAAAAACTTAGATACAACTTCCACATGTTCTGAGAGCAATGTGTGGAGTGGTCATTAGTATAAGTGTCTGTCATTTGAACTCACAGATAAGAAATCCTGCTTATTTCCAAAGGTGTGGAGAATGAAGTAACTTTGTATTATTGAAGAAGGTCTTATCAACCCAAATATTATCGAAAGACGTTTATTTCGTTGTTTGAAAGGGCATACCATAGAAAACAATTTGAATGTCTTTGAAGGTATACTTTCACAAATGTCTCGGTGGATGGGAGTTCTGAATAGCGAGAAGATTTTCCAAAATTACCTTTGTCTGAGTATTTAAAAGATAGATATTTCTACAAGCATGTGTGGAAGGAGTCCTTCAGGATTTTCGTTCTAAGGATATTTGCCCGTTGATAACATCTTGATATAGTTTTATCTTGTATTGTTCATTCGTTTGATTCAACGATATGGGTAAATAGAATGTTAACGCCAATAGTTTCGACAGCCTAGATTATTCGTAAATAACTTCTGAAAGTCCGCTTACTAGTGTCACAGGTCTAAATTTTTGTTCAGCAAATAAAAATGAAATATGGACGTTGCCAGTCTCTGTGTTGTATTAAAAAGTGTTTGCAATTATAAAATACTTGGACTTTTCAAAAGTATTGTCTGTGCGTAACGAAAAAGTCTTTTAATGACCTAAGTTTTGTTGAATGTTTTTTCTTTGTATACTAGCCAATTTTGGTCTTTTTATTATAATTTTCTTGGGAAGATAAAACATTTTCTGAGGTTATTTTATGTTTTTTGGCGCATGTTTTATTTTAAGTTTTATAGCTACTTTTTTTTCAGTCATCCTTCGAAGAAATCTATAACGGGGCTAAAAATAATCACCTCTGACTAGCTTTATTTCATTTTGTAGCGTTTTTTTGAATAGCTCATCATTGATAGTCGTTCGCTTTATTTCTAAATTTGAGAGAGAGAGAGAGAGAGAGAGAGAGAGAGAGAGAGAGAGAGAGAGAGAGAGAGAGTGTTCTACCATAAATGTTAGGACACATTGGGTGGTGGTATAAGGCCCAGAAGTAATTTGTTAGCCTTAAAACATCGACCTCATTTGAATATGCTAGATATTCATGAAAGACTCCTCCCGAGATTAATATTGTAACTTCATTCGATAAACTGAAGCGTAAAGATTCCAATTCTGGTTATTGTTTTTATTGTCTGGAGCTGAAGCTTTTTATTCGTGAAATATGCACAGATTGCAGATATGTCTCGTATTATTATTGAATAAGTTCCTTTAGCGACAACAGCGAAACCTTGTTTCGACATGCTTCAAGTTGATGTATTGCAGTTTAATGTGAACAGCTTCCCGTGCAACAACAAAAGACCATTAATGCATAAACTTATCCCAGTGAAGATAATTAGTTTTAAGAATAATTTTCTTTTAGCACGCAGCCCATAACATGGTCGTTTCATCAGCTTCTCTCCTACGATACTTAAATTGGGCAAGATTGCTGACCATAATGTTTCGCTTTAATTAAAACGGCTGCGTACTTTTAGAACAAGTGTTAGTTTCAACATGTGGTGACCTAGCGGTATGTCAGTTGATTTTTTTTTACCATTATGATTAACCATATAATATTCTTATAGTTAAAACACTCATAAATTTGCACGCTATGAAACATCTATAAATATTGCTCGCTATTAAACTGCTGCGGTACCTTGGCTGGTAGCAGGGTCGGCTAGATGAACGTGTTAGGTTAGGTATGGTTAGGCTTACTTGGCTGACCCTGACTCTAGGTAGGATTCCATAGCTGCCCGCATTATGCACTCTGTCTAAAATTTACATCCGAGTTGTTTGATTTTAGGATCTTATATTGACATTGCAATGGTTAAAATAAATTTTGTTACACAGTTTGATTATCGAAAAAAAATGGAATTATAAGAATTGTATTTACGCAAGAAATTTTACAATCAATTTTATGGTTAGCCTTTTTTCCCCAATTTATTCACACTCGTTATCGGAGATGCAATTTTTCATGAATCTTCGCTGGAAGATATAAGGTACGCCAGAGCTGCTTTTAGTATGAAAGATTACGATAATCTTTTATTATACTAAGTCAAATATAACTGGAAAGAATTTAACCCCAATGGTTTATCTATTACACTTATTTTAAGTAAGGAAATGCATGGATGTGCGACGCACTTGGAAACGTAGTAATTTAATAGCGTGATTGATACCTGTGCCGTCATTACATAGGGATATTTTAACATCGTAGAATCTGTCCATATTAAAGTTATTCCATTGCCACGCAAACTGACAATGGAGTCGTTCCTTCATTCGTCATTGACTGGTGTAAATCAAGGCTTTATAGCATTTTTACATATGAGGCTTTTCTTTCCTTTGCGGTGCCAGCAATTCCATTATTTTTCTTCTTCCTGGAAGATACTTCTAATCTGTAAGGAAGCTGCTTTCTTGAGAATACATGTATCTCATAAAACATGTAGATTTTTTTTTTTAGGCCAAAGGGTACATGCAGTCATTTTAACTATGACAATAGCTTTATCCAGGAGGATTCTCATATCCTGTAAATATTGACGGTAGTAATTGTTAGATACACGTATCCATAGGGGGTTAATGTCGTCCATGCACCTCATGCAGTGCATTACTTAAGGGTCTTTGCAGCGTCCCCTCGGCCCCTTGCTGCAACTACTTTCGTTCCCTTTACTGTACCTATTTTCATATTATCTTTCTTCTATCTTACTTTCCACCCTTTCCTATCAGTTGATTTATAGTACAACTGTTACACCTTTCAAACCTTTTCATTGTCAATTTTCGTTTCAGCGCTGAAGGGCCTTAGTTGCCCCAGTGCTTGGCATTATGCGTAAAACCTATATAGATAAAAAAATCAAAACTAAGATACACGTAATCCCTCAGCAATTGGATGGTGCCTTTTCTCTCCGGGTGTTAATGTGTAACCCCTAAGTCTTGAATGTACTTTTTTTCTTCGGGATAGCCCACTCGTAATCCCTATACCATAATGGTAAAATTTCTAAGGAAGCTGTTGTCCGTGATTACAGTTTTTAGTTTTTTAACGTCATTTGTGTCTGGTGTCTTTTGAAATCTTTTCGCCACTAATTTTGGTACAACACGCTTTTATTTGACATTGATTAGATCTGCTAAGTGTAGATATTGTGCTTCTTCAATAACTCATGATATCGATTTTTTTGCTCTGCTCATGATAGTGCTCATGGAACTTTGCATTAACAGGAGAGGAAGACATAGAATATTATCATACTAAGATTTATGGAAATGCTAACCGGAGTTCATCATGTAATTTGCCATTTATAGGAGGTAGTGCCAGAATGTGTTAGCCTACCGGTTTACAGCAGGCTTATTGGGAAACAGTTTCTAGATTCATGCCCATTTTCACCTTGGTTGTGACCAACCACAGTTGTCTGATTGACTGGTACATAAATTTTCAGTCATCAAATAAATTGGCGGTTAATGACTGCAGTTATCGGATTTTGAAATAGGTGTTCCTAAAATAGAATACAATGTTATTCTAAAACGTGGTAAAAGATACAATTCATGTCTAATGGATTAAATTGAAAGTTTTCTTTAATTCTTCGTAGGAAGAAGGCATGGAAACCCAGGATTATGTGGAGTATTCAGCATAATTAAATGACCTGGGATTGGCAGGCGTGTCAAAATTTTGCCTTGAATTTGTTTTCTTTGCTCCTAATAAATATAATCTTTAATTATTTAACTTTTAGGTAATTTGTTTTTAAACGATAATACTTTCAAGAAAAGCCTCCTTTAGCCAATTAACTTCTTCAATCGATATTTCACTATAAGTTACAAAAATGTTGCCTGTTTATCATCAAGCATAAGATAAATAATTTACTTAAACGAAATAATTCATGTGAAACTTAGCGAAACGATATAATGAAACGGTCAAGGCATTTTATAAGTTTCAAAGAAATTTATTGTATCGATATTAACACAGTGCTAAATCCATTAGAAACGTTGTCACTTCAGGAATTCAGTGTTATTCATAGAGAATTCTCAGCCATGTAATATTTCTGTTCCACACTATAAAAGTAATAATAGAATTTAAGAATTTACGTTTCGAGTTTTTGGAATGATTTTTTCATTATGGTAAGTGTTAGAAGGTTGCTAAATTTTTCAGGTCTCGAAACACCACCCGTTTTAGCGTTTTTATTTTGACCCAAGTAAAAGTCAGTTTAAGCAAAGTATATGGGTATTCTGAACGCACATGTACAATGGTACTGCGGTTTAGCGTTTTAAGGATGGAATAGCTCGAGAACGCGTAGCAATGACATATGTTTTAGGTGTGTTGTTAATGTTGACTGGGGATAATGAAGAGGAGCAGCACAAGATACTCCAGTAGTATGATTTTTTTTTTTACGAGCATATAGCTGAAACTGAATGTGAGGGAGAATAAAGATATGCGGTAAATAGAAAACCGGCAGACTGGCGGATGATTGCTGCCATAGGTAATGGAAGACTCGGTGTTGATTCATTAAAGTATTTAGGAGTAAACGTAGAATATGATGATAGGATGGGAAGAGAGGTGATTCACAGAACGCAAGGACGCTAGCACAGTCAAGACTAAATGGCATTAGTTTAATGTGAAATGCAGTATCAGTATGTTTTGAGGTGGTCTGGTCATGTGGAGAGAAAGGTGAAGAGAAAGCAAGTCTAAGAGCGGGTTGGAAAGGTTGAACGTCGAGCTTGTAATATCTAGGAAACGAGAGACTCCGTACTAGGTATGAAGCCATATAAATTTTCACCCAAGGAACCATCCTATTTTAAGGAAAACCAATCAAATTAGCGAGGATGGTATGTCTAAGAAGTCACTAGCAATATAAAATGAAAATGCGCAAAATCATAACGCAACAAAATTTCTACCCAAACATATGCCATAGAACCCTTGGCTCATACTTAAAGAAATCAGTAAATTGTGGTTTTTTGCCAAATAAAATCTGAATTTTTAACATTTTGGTAATTTTCTTCATTTTTCCTTTGCAGGTGCTAATTAAGACTCCCCTTAAAAATCTTGTATGATTAATGTTTGCAGTAATGTAGTATTATGCGGTAGCGATGTCATGTTATGCAGAGTCGTTTACAATATTTTTGAATGAATTTAATATCGTATGATAGCGTATCCTTCAAGGCATAGTGGTTGTGTTAATGTGTGGCTTGGAAATGGATGTCCTGTTACCTTGGGGGTTTAACCTTCAAACATGCATTATTTTTATTATTTTCACGTGAAATTAGAAATTATTAAATAAATGCACATATAAGAGCTTATTCATTAATGCTCCTTCAACATTCAGTAATCCTCGTCCTTTAATAAATGCATATCATCATCTTCACGGAAGCATATACACATATTTTCACATGATTGCAAATTCCTCTATTATTATGATAAATTACTTTTCGTTATGTGTTTATTCTTGTAGAAAATTTCTAGATAGTTACTGAAGTATCATATTTACTGAACTAAGAAACATATTTAAACTATGAGTAACACAGGGCAAATTGCAACCGAGTGGTTACAGCACATGTGTACATTTTTAGTTCATGCGAATGTCATTATGTACACAAACAGTGACATTACATTATATCATTGCAAACTTCACACTGGTCAAATAGTACTATAGTTAGTTTGGTCTAATTATAGAGAATAGGTGAAAAGATATTGCAAACAATGTCTGTCATATGTGAAAAGAACCAAAATTAGCCGCCGTGCTGGAAGTAACTTCATTGAGAAAGCTCTGAGTGGTGGAAATTACCAATTTAAAAAAACTCTGTTTCTTTTTCGGAACACTTAGGTCCACAACTGACATCTCACTTTACCATTAACAGCTCATTAAAGCAGAAGCGTTTAACCTTTCGCTTCCATAGGAATAGCCTCTCTTCTCTCTCTCTCTCTCGCTCTCACTCTCTCTATCTCTCTCTCTCTCTCTCTCTCTCTCTCTCTCTCTCTCTGCCAGTTTTTTTAATAATTCAAAATGAAGTTAATTTGCAGATATTAATAAGATTTCCTTTTAATGAAATGTACAACCTGTATGTCTGTATGTATCTATGTATATATATACATGTGTGTGCGTATATGTATTTATATAACTAACATGTGTGTGCGTTATTTATCATATATATAATAATATATATATATATATATATATATATATATATATATATATATATATGATATATATATATATATATATATATGTATCATATATATACACTGGCTCCTGACATAACTTTTTGGAGGTCATTACATCTTCATTTGTTCGTAATTCACTGCTTATCGCAAATTGATTGAAATTTGTATATATTTGTAAAGTTTGCTATTTTAATGATTGCATTTACGCTGAAACTAAATTACAGACAACCTTCCAACTACCTGACGCTGGGCGCTTCAGGACAAACAAAATCTGTCAGAATCAGCTGGTCTGGTAAATACCTGCACAAAGTAATTCCATTAACCGTTAACAGTGGGGCTGAGATAATTCATTTAAGTGACGCAGCATTTCTACATGTATTATTAAATGTGCCGTGGAATCTCTTTATACAGCTGCAGCATGCTCCGATAAGTGGGCTATCTTTGTTTGAAAAGCAAAATCGTTGCGCAACGATTCTTTTAATAAAGAAGCTAATTTCTGGGGCATACTTTTTTAAAATTTTGTTTTCCTAGGGTTTTTGTTTTTTGTGTGTATGTTAAGACAAATTTGTCATTATCTATAAATAGGGTTTCCTTGTATATGGAATGAGAAACTGAAATCAAATTGGATGTTTTTGTAAAGTAAAAAAATATATGTTTTTAAATACAGCTAATTGTAAAGTAAAAAAATATATGTTTTTAAATACAGCTAAAAGTGATGAAAACTGAAACAAAATATTATCACGTGAATTGCAGTCGCAAAAAAGTTTGCCTTTGCTCTTGACTTATATGTAGAAAGATCTGGCTACGACTGTTAATTACTGTATCCAGTGACGGGCTGCTCTAGGAGCAAGAGCCTGTGTCAGGACAAGGCTGGCTTAATCTTAAACAACAACAACAATTACTAACACATTGGCTGAGGGGGTCCCCGTGTGCATGAGATATCCCCTAAATTTCTCTTCATATCTTTGAAGTATACCATAGGACAAATGAAAAAAGTCTGAGTAGAATTTTCCTACCCCGGCAGTAACCGAGAAAATGACGTAATAAGCCACGCCCATTTCTCGCTCCTCTGATAGAGGAAACTTAAATAGCTATATCTCTGTATGTATAAATCACAGAACAACAAACTATACCTCAAAATGTTTGTATTTAAGTTTTCTATAATTCTGTACGTAAATTATGCAAATTAATATGCAGCTGAGGTCACCAGAGGTCAAAAGGTCACGAAATCTGGTGCAAAGTGAAAATCTCACCACGTCCAAGGAAATCTGGCCTAGAGTTGGCTATTATCGTATTTTGAGAGGAATACTGCGTGAATAATTTAGGTTAGATGTAGCGCCAAGCCTATAAACATGCATCTTTAACCCTTTCATGTTTCATTATATTGTATAACATCAGATCATAAAACATCAAAATTGATAAGCCATATTTGTTGCTAAGTACACAGTATGTAAGTGGAGAGTGTTGGTCAGTATGTACACCTTTTTTAGCTCAAAGCTATATGCTGATTATGTGAGCTGTTGACAATGTCTCCTTTTCTCTCTTAAAAGATGCCCCTGTGCGTCATTTAATATAGGCCTGACCACGATAGAGGGCAGCATGCAACTTCCTGTCATTAAAAAAACAAAAGAATGTAGCCCTCCAAAGAAAATGACAGTCACAATCTCGCCCCATCTTTTATCACTTTCAACAGTAGAGAAAATGAGCATTTAGTTATCAGTGCATGGTGCATGCAAGTAATTTTTGGTGTTGTGGTGGTGAAGGAAAACCCAGGAAGGAGCAGAAGCACCTTCTGCTCCCTCCTGGGTTTTCCTTCACCACAACACCATCTTGTCTCACAATCTGTCAACATTAGTATTTTTTTATTTAAAGATTATAACGCCATTAAACAGATTAAAACATAGAATGAGGCTATTGGTTTCATGCATGATAGATGTAGGGGAAGCTGCCTTAATGCTGTGTTGAATATGGTACTGGGATTATGACTATTAGCATGGAACCTACATACGTGCTTCATGAATCTAAGATCTAGGACTCACCATTCATACTCTTTAAGATTTCTTACTGGCTCTTTCAGGGAACTTCATGATTGCAATAACGATGGAGGCGGGAACCAGTGGTGTGAAATTGTTACCGGGCCGAGCCAATAAATTTGCAGTGGACAAGTGCATTATTTGCCAAAGAGCAACAGAGGATGCCACAATCAGCACATTGAACGAGAGAAAACGCATCAGAGATGCTGCAGACATTCGAAATGACCACGTTGCAAAACATTTGAAGTTGTTCAGTGGCACTGATGAACACTTTGTCTACCACATGACAAATAGCTGTTACAAGACTTACACAATGAAAAGTACTCTGAAAAAAATCGCAGAAATGAAAGCATCTTCACCACAGGAAACGCTGGATGAGCTTGCAAGGGGCTGCAGCGCCAGGTCTCAGGTGATATCTCGTCCACCCTCTAGTCAACAATATGATATTTACAATTACAAATGTGTTGTATGTACCTATGCCAAACACCAGGATGTATATGAAAAGCTTCGAATCTCAGAATTTGAGCGGGCAAACAAGTTCTTGGCGGCAACTGTATTTTTACAGGATGACGTCTACACCCGAACCTGCGATTTACAAGACAAATACTCCATTTTTGGGGCTGACCTTTTCTGCCACAAGTTGTGCATAAAAAACAATCTGCAGAAATATGAAAGAGCACAGAGCAAGTCAAATGATGAGCCTGTGAATAGGAAGAAGAAAGCATGGTTAGCTGTGGTACCTTATATAGAAGCGGGACTGAATCAAGGTGATGGCTTAGAAGTAAGTCAGATCAGAGAATTAGTTCAAAGCTATCACCTTGATTTCTGCGTGACTGGAAGCTTGAAGACTTGAGAGCTTTGACAGACGTTAATCTCACCGAACTGCAGTTCACAAATATATGACATATTTTTGCCGGTGATTCTTAATGCCTTGATTTCTTTCAGAACTTGATTTGCTCCTTAGGAGATTATTTTGTAAAATTAAGTTTCCTGTACTCTCTCTGCACGCTTCTGAATCAGGTACCACAGCTAACCATGCTTTCTTCTTCCTATTCATAGGCTCATCATTTGACCTGCTCTGTGCTCTTTCATATTTCTGCAGATTGTTTTTTATGCACAATTTGTGGCAAAAAAAAAGGTCTGCACCAAAAGCGGAGTGTTCATCTTATAAATCGCAGGTTCGGGTGTAGACGTCATCCTGTAAAAATACAGTTGCCGCCAAGAACTTGTTTGCCCGCTCAAATTCTGAGATTCGAAGCTTTTCATATACATCCTGGCGTTTGGCATAGGTACATACAACACATTTGTAATTGTAAATATCATATTGTTGACTAGGGGGTGGACGAGACCTGGCACTGCAGCCCCTTGCAAGCTCATCCAGCGTTTCCTCTGGTGAAGATGCTTTCATTTCTGCGATTTTTTTCAGAGTACTTTTCATTGTGTAAGTCTTGTAACAGCTATTTGTCATGTGGTAGACAAAGTGTTCATCAGTGCCACTGAACAACTTCAAGTGCTTTGCAACTTGGTCATTTCGAATGTCTGCAGCATCTCTGATGCGTTTTCTCTCGTTCAATGTGCTGATTGTGGCATCCTCTGTTGTTCTTTGGCAAATAATGCACTTGTCCACTGCAAATTTGTTGGCTCGGCCCGGTAACAATTTCACCCCACTCGTTCCCGCTTCCATCGTCATTGCAATCATGAAGTTCCCTGAAAGAGACAGTAAGAAATCTTAAAGAGTATGAATGATGAGTCCTAGATCTTAGATTCATGGAGCACATATGTAGGTTCCATGCTAATAGTCATAACCCCAGTACCACATTCGACACAGCATTAAGGCAGCTTCCCCTACATCTATCATGCATGAAACCAATAGCCTCATTCTATGTTTTAATCTGTTTAATGACGATATAATTAAAAAAAAAATACTCATGTTGACAGAGTGTGAGACAAGTTGGTGTTGTGGTGAAGGGAAACCCACTAAGGAGCAGGTGCTTCTGCTCCTTCCTGGGTTTTCCTTCACCACACCAAAAATTACTCAAATGCACTGACAACTAAATGCTCATTTTCTATACTGGTGAAAGTGATAAAAGATGGGACGAGATTGTGACCGTCATTTTCTTTGGAGGGCTACATTCTTATGTTTTCTTAATGTCAGGAAGTTGCATGCTGCCCTCTATTGTGGTCAGGCCTATATTAAATGACGCACAGGGGCATCTTTTAAGAGAGAAAAGGAGACATTGTCAACAGCTCACATAATCAGCATATAGCTTTGAGCTGAAAAGGTGTACATACTGACCAACGCTCTCCACCTAATACTGTGTACTTAGCAACAAATATGGCTTATCAATTTTGATGCTTTATGATCTGATGTTATACAATATAATGAAACATGAAAGGGTTAAAGATGCATGTTTATAGGCTTGGATACATCTAACCTAAATTATTCACGCAGTATTCCTCTCAAAATACGATAATAGCCAACTGTAGGCCAGATTTCCTTGGACGTGGTGAGATTTTCACTTTGCACCAGATTTCGTGACCTTTTGACCTCTGGTGACCTCGCTGCATATTAATTTGCATAATTTACGTACATAATTATAGAAGACTTAAATACAAACATTTTGAGGTATAGTTTGTTGTTCTGTGATTTATACATACAGAGATATAGCTATTTAAGTTTCCTCTATCCCTTAATATTCGTCCAGAGGAGCGAGAAATGGGTGTGGCTTATTACGTCATTTTCTCGGTTACTGCCGGGTTAGGAAAATTCTACCCAGACTTTTTTAATTTGTCCTATGGTATACTTCAAAGATATGAAGAGAAATTTAGGGGACATCTCATGCACACGGGGACCCCCTCAGCCAATGGACTAGACTGTCTTCAAGAGTAACTGCTCGTCGCAAAGCCGTGACATATTTTAGCACAGAAATTCTTATTTTCAAAATGCCCGTCGCTTATATGTTGGGAAGATATTTCCTTATTTTTTGTGGAAAAATCAATAATTCTGATCTAAAAATCTATTTTCTATATTGTTTTTATCTCATCGATTAATGAGGTTTATTATAAATCTCTTAGTAATAATTTTTGTGTTAAAATCTTTGCAAAGCCAATTTTGTTAACAAAATTAAACTTTTTACCCCACATAATCACATTTCCGATAATGTCAAAGGCACTTGTAACCGGGGAATTATAACAATGCACAATGATTTTTATGTTCCACAACGAAGTCAAGCAACTAGAAATTTATAGACAAGAATTTCAGCACTCTGAAGAGAGAAAAAAGAGAGACATTCTAAAATTTTAGAGGTGTGAAAGGATTCCACATTTTGGGGATTCACGTAAAAGCTGTCCCTGAAGTGAGTGAGAGAATTTGTCTGTGATAAAACTTTTGCAATGAACGAGCAGAGTTGCATGCTTGAATCAACTTGAAAATCTGATAGATATTTGTACTGCCGTGATTCGAAGGGGTCCTTAGAATTCAACTGAATCTCAGCAAATTTTTTGGCATTTATATATTTATAAACGATCACTCGGTGACTAAAGATCAAATATCAGGTTAAAACCCTTGTACTTAATTTGAATTTGAAATTTTTTTGTATCCTAAAAAATTTTAGGTGGCTTGCTAGATAAAGTGAGCAGAAAATGTTAAAATGGTATTTGATGTGAGAAGTGCCCTCTTTTAATTAGTATATTCTTACGTCAGTTCCGATCCTGATGCAAATTATGTTTGGCAAAAGTGTTTTACGGCAGATAAGAAAAGCTTTGGGCCTTTTTGATTGCATGTGATTTCAACTGGATCATATGTTTCCATAACGAATTAATCCCTAGTGTATTGATAACAAAAATGGAAGGCATATTCTTATGTCAGTTCTTTGGTAAATAAGAAGTTATTCTGTTACCTCTAGCGGTAATCATATAACTTGAAACTTTTTTTGAAACAAAAATGTTCTTAATAAGAAACCATAATAATAAGATAACGCATTTTTATCTCAGTAAACATATTCAAAGAACAGCAAGGTACATAAATATATAATTTACCTAAACTCCAATTCCTTTCTAAACAGTTAGCCCTCCTTTATTCATTCATGAAAAACAGCAGAAAACACAGACATTTTACAACTTATCCTCTGTAAATGAGGGGAGAAGAAACACATTGTCAAAAAATCATTAAGACAAATAGAAGGGGATTTTGGATTTTCATATTTCCACATAGGCTGAAGGGAAATACAGTTTGGCATCTAATCGTTACGCATGATCTCAGAGACTGTTTGCAACTCAGTCTTGCTATGTAAGTTGATAGAAATGGTAATTTTCTGGTTACTACTTGACAGTGAATGCAAGTGAAAAAACAGTTGCAGCTTAGTCCTTGCGAATAAATAGAAAGACATTTTTTCTTACTTAAACATGGTATTTTAGGTTGAAATGGAAGGTCTACATATAGCTTAATCGCTGTACGTGAAATGAAAATAAAGCCTGTTTTCACCCTTATAGATAAGTCGAAAGGGAAGACTAGAGGCAAATTAATCCCTGAACAATAATCTAAAAGGAAACAGTAATTCCATTTTGATTCTTCCAAAGAATATTTTGAACTTAGTCTTAAAGCTGCAATGATGTAATGTTTACCGTCACATTTGTAAGTAAGATAACAAGGAATGACATCCTAGGAAGAAGAGAGAAGAGCTGGAATAAGGAAATCATAAGGGACTTCAGTGAAATAACTTCAGTAAAATGAAAAAATTACAATTAGACCAAAGGTCGAAAAACTTCAAAGAGGATACGATGATTTATGCTTATGAAGTTCTTATTCAGGATCAAAGCAATCCCCGCGGAATTTCTTTCGGAGATGAAAGGTCAGTGTGGAAATGGAGAATCAGTAATTACGTGATGTACTTTAATCAGTTTTTCAACTTGATATCGGAGTGAATGTTTGAAAATTCTCTCTCTCTCTCTCTCTCTCTCTCGCCTCTTCTCATCTCTTCTCTCTTCTCTCATCCTCCTCTTCTTCTCTCTCTCTCTACGTATGTGTTTGATTATATATATATATATATACATATATATATATATATATATAATATATATATATATATATATATATATAGATATATATATTATATATAATATATATACATACATACATACATAAAGACATATATATAACTGGCATTTTAATTATTTATTGCTTTATTTTTCTAGATTAAAGTTATTGACTTGAGGGCTTTAGGTTATTGCAGGCGACTAATTTTTCGGTTTTAAATTTATTCTTTCCTAAAGTCGATTATGAACTTAAAAATTATAGTGAAAGTTAGGGCTCTAAAACATATCGTTCTGTACCAGTGATCTATTGAATAATTGCCGCAATGGACTATGTAAACGATCAGGTTTTAACAAAAATATTCATGAACTTCGAGAGGGAAAACTGTAAGCAAAGAGAGAGAGGGGTCACGAAGAATTTTTTATTTTTTATTTATTTATTTTTTTTTGTGAAACTACGTCCAATTGGAGACGTAAAAGTTTGTTTGGTTGAGCGACACACCACCCCGAGATTTTCGTGTACAGTATTATTTATATGATTGCGAGTGAAATTTAAAAAGAAAATCATTGCCTGTTCTTCCGAAATGAGAACGTCCAGAATGAGAGATTGTCATTATATGAATAGCGATTGCCAAAGAATAAGCTCAAGTAGTGAGGATAAATAGTTCGCACAATATAGCATTATATCTGTGGGGGTAAATTCAAAGCAACGCAAAATACTTGAAGACAAATGGATTGTGCAAGGACCCCAGTCCTGTTGTCGATGAAATCCCAAGGCCTTTGCCTAGATATATTAAATGCATTCATGCAAGTGAAACGCTAGTGTCTCAAAAACGTGAAAATGTGTTGTATAGTAATAAATAAACCTCAGACGACTGTGCAATGTACCGCTCATCTAACCAGTCTTCAGTGCTATGCAGAAGCAAGAAACAGCTGCATTTATAGACTTAAACTCTTAATGAAGTAAGGAACAAGCAAAAGAGAGACAGAGAGGAAAACGCCTACGCTATTACACTTTCGTTAGTCAGTATTCTGATCACGTGTCATGCCTCATCAGGAGAAATATTTACGAAGTTCACCAGGACATGACAGTTTTTCCAGATTGACCCGTTCCAGGCCATGCGATGCGTCCCAGGATTCTTCTCTGCATTTCGGCATTCTGAACCCATCGCGAGAACTCACATCACGTGATGCCAAGTGAACGAAGACTCGAGCAGAATAAAAAATAGAGCAGCTAGCATGGCGTTCTCCCGAGTTGATAATTAAATTTAGAAAGTTTAACTTAGGATGAATACTTTTAACATGGGGAAATGGAGCGAGAGAACGTTGGTGGAAAGTGGAGCATGAATTCACCGATCATGCTAATTAATTATAATATTATATATATATATATATATATATAAATATATTATATATATATATATATATATATTATATAAATATATAATATATATATATATATTATATTATATATATATGTTATGTTATATATATATATTTATATAGTATATATATATATATCTATATATATATATAGAATATGATATAGGATATATAGTTATACTATATATATATATATATATATATATATATAGTATATATAGATATATATACTGATATATAATACTATAAAATATATATATATATATATATATATATATATATATATATATATATAATATATATATATATATATACATGTACACATATATTGCCTTTATTTTTGTGTGCAAAATGTTGACTCGAACATCTTGTTTTTGGTGAAAAAAAAAAAACTTGCATATTTTGTCATTTTCTTTTTATTTTTTTGCGTCGAACACTGATTTAAGCTACCTGTTCAGTCTGTAATTAAACTAGATTATCAACATTATCTAAAAGAAAATAATTAATTTGATAGTCACAAGCATTTCTTACTACGTGAAATACCTCCCCAAAGAGAAGTGTTGTAGGCCCTTTATCCCAACGAACACAGCCTTTGATCCGACGAGGAATCGATAGAGCAAGACAAACGAAGTTACACAAAAGCGGGCGAGCGAGATGGACATGCCAATACTCACTCTGTTATAGCAACCATATCGACTTTCTTTTCTAGCTTTAGTCCTTTTTTTGTGAAATGACAGGCGGGCGAAATGGTCATCTCAATATTCTTTCACCCTTCTTAGCTAAGAGAAATCAGATGGCTTTTCCTCATGGTTTATAACATATTGATGTTGTTCGAGTACTGCATTTTGCAGTACTCGATTTTGCCGTATTATGCTGTGACAGTCCTAAACTAATTTAAATTATGAAAAATTATGTTAATTTTTGTGTCGAAGTTAATAAAAATATCTGCAGTATTAAGTCAGTAAGTTAGAATCTGGATATATAAAAAAATGGTAAGAACCAAATCAAGGTCATGGGTTTCTTTCTGCATAGTTCTGCATTGGTTCAGTCACTTTTGTATACCTAAGCGCAGTTTTGTTTAAAAAGGATCATTCTTCTTTTCACCACCCGAAAATACTTTCAAACACGAAGATTCATACTTCTATTGAGCTCCCATTGGTACATTCTTGAGTATTTGCGAGTCCGTTTATTCACAAAGGTTCGTTATTCTTTTGAGCACCAACAGGTACTTATTGAGTATCTGCCATTACTTGTATCCACAGAGGATTGCTCTTTTCGTTATATTTTTTCTTTAGCATTTGCAAGTATTTTTATCGACAGAGACTGTCTTCTCTTGAGCACCTGAGAGCACGTTGATCCATTGAGGTTCATTATTCTTTCGAGCACCAGTGAGTACATTAATCTAGAGAGGGTATAGTTTTTCTGTTGAGCACCTGTGAGTATTTATCAACAGAGGTTCAATCAAGTCTTGCGCCCTCGTGCGTGCCTTTATCCACAAAGCCTCAGTCGTCTTTTGAGTACTGCGACTGCTTTGATCCATAAATGCTTATTCGTCTCATGGGCACTTCCGAGTCCATTTACTTACACAGGTTCACTTTTCACGTCGGCACCTACAAGTACCATAACCCAATAAATAAGTTAGATTATTTGTTTAGTAAAATATTTTCCCGGAGGGAAAATTCTTAACATTCTTCTGTAAAAATAAAAGTTTAGGAAAACAGAATCGTCAATCATAGCACAACCGCAGTTGTGTTGACCTTCCAGGTGGATTTTATGAGTAATATGGAAATACCAGGTACCCTTTAGTGGATGATCTCATCACCGCTGTTAACACTTAATGTATTTTCTCTGTGCCGGCATTTTCCGTTTCTGACAGGTTTTGGCACTGAATAATGCAGCGAAGTTAGTTCAAAACTTTAGCGTATCTCATTTTCAGCTTCGCAACGTTTACTATGTTATGTATATTATTATTAATTTTTTCTAAGCTGTTCCACTGTATTTATTCTACTATAGTCAATTGACTTGAGTAATTCCGGTGTCCCCAAATATATTAGTTTTGTGGCCATTTGCCCTATTAGAAGTATTTTACAAGAACCAAAAAATTGTATAAGGTAAACACTTACCTTACATTCATAAGGAAAGGAGGGGTTAACAATTTTCTGTTATTAAACAATAATATAAATGGATATAAGCGTTTGCTGTGGTCAAAGCGGGTGTGTGTGGGATCAACAACCTCATTCCTAACAAAAGCTGGTATGATAAACTTCTCCCTTTTGACGCCATCCCCTACAATGGGAAAAAATCGCAATGAAATTATATATATATATATATATATATATATAATATATATATATATATATATATATATATATATATATCCTTTAAGTTGATGCGTTACTATATGTAC
>NC_087203.1:83062403-83064903 GCF_015104395.2 Macrobrachium nipponense | reverse complement strand
TCTTTACAACTTTTATATTCTTTTATTTAACGCAGTGCCACGCCGTGTATTTAAGCCTAAATACCTTGCAGCAGTTATATATCTTGAAACGATGCACAGTAAATTTGATTAATAATAAACATTGTTTTCTCTGCCTACCATATATGTGATTTTATAACCGTGGAAGATAAAAAAAATAAAAAACTTACAAATCTTTTATTATGTTGAACATCTTGTACAGTACTTACAAAATAAGTTTCAAGAGATCTTATCATATAATCCGTTTTGTTATTTCAGTGTTTCAAAGTCCTCTCAGGAATTGAGACTACAGTGGCCGGATATATTTTGCGTACTGAACATAGTTTATTGCTGAAATCCATCCCCACGACTAAACAGTCGTTCGCAATTAAGCAAACGAACTCTTGCTTAGGTTACTAATCAGTTGGTGCTTATGCTGTTACTAGTAATAATTTTAATTAAGGTGGGTATGGTTGTGGTTCTCTTTGTTTGTTAGCAAGATTACACGTCGTCATGTGTCGATTTTTTGACAATTTGACCAAAGATGAATCGCGTGACTGGCAACAAGGGAATAGATTTTCGGAATGTCAGGAATGTAATTTTTTTGGGCGAGTAGCCTTTGGGACCATGTTGTGCGGTCTCCAAACGCCCCTAGTTAGATTTGCAATGAAGTAAATCTAAATATTGTACCTTCATTCATCAATTTCTCATTTACGAGACCTAATAGACGTGATTTACTTACGCAAAGAAATAGTCTCGTGAATTAATAGTTATATGTAAAGTCTATAAACATTCCTTTCAAACCATGGCGTACTTGTAACATATTACAGTCCTTCGGTTATGATTTAATTTTCGATTTTCTAACTCAGCAATGTTCACGCTGGCAAAATACGACGTATAACATCTCCATACAGTTATTTATTTACCTATTTATTTATTTATTTATTTATTTATTTATTTATTTATTTATTATTTTTTACAGTGTCTGGGAAGAATATAGGATGACGCTTAGCATAAGCTGTAATTCTAGAAAAATGTTACAGAAATCCGTTAAACAATACCGAGGTAATTATGAAAAAAAAAAAGCAGTGGGAATCTCATTTGGTCGATTTTAAAGTATAGTTAATACAGTCCTCTGTAGGTGTGATAACCTATTAGTTATTGTGAAATTTCAGCTTTAATAAAACATTTTATGTTCTCTCTCTCTCTCTCTCTCTCTCTCTCTCTCTCTCTCTCTCTCTCTCTCTATCTCTCTCTCTCTCTCTTTCGACTCTCCTCTTCTCTCTCTCTACATTATTATACTAATATGTAAGTTAGGTAAAACAAAAAAAAAACTGAATTATTCAGATCCGTTTTTCGTTTGTGACTTGTGTGTGTTAAATCTGAGGTACTGGAAAATCGACGATCACTGTCATAATTCAAAAAAAGATAAATTTCAGTTTCATTTTAGAATTTATTTCACTTTAGTATTACAGTAAAGTGATGAAATTGAAAACGGTTGGCGACAGGATTGACAAAATCTGCCAAATTTTGCTTACTGATTGGCAGATTTGAGTTTCTTTTCTCCTTTAATTAACATTCTATGCAATTTCTTTTAATGATGGTGATGGTTTTCTACAAATTTCTTTTGAATTGGATTCCCAAAATATTTCATTTACTGAAAATCCATGTAGTAACATTTGTTAACAATGTATACAGTCTTACAAATTCCTAGTCAAGTTTGTGCCGTTAATCCATGTATGGAAATGCAGGGTAATAGATTTAATCGTTGTTGGAAATTACAATTATACAATGAAATTCAAATATTTAAGATTTGTTTGTTATGATTTAGTAAGACGAGAAAATAATCTCCAATCAAGCCATCAGTGCATGGAGCGAGTGGGCAGCGTTTTAATTTTTGTATAATGTTAAAACAGTAATTGCATTGATACTTAATGATCAGTCTTGTGAATGTTAAGGGCTTGACTTTAGAATGAATTTTTTTAACCTCAGCCAGCGTTTAAATTGAACAGATCACGCCTATATTTCTCTGACATATCCAGGGATCACAAATCTAAAACGGCAGGCTTCTGGCTCTCTTTAGGACTTAAGGGAGCACTATTGCCTCTATTCTGTTTTAGAATTCAAAGCATAACTCGGAGGCTGAAACTCGATGTTTATTCATCGCCAATGGCTATAAAGTCTACCGCCTTTACCATTTTTACTGGCTGTCTGACAATTCCTATAAGGGATATGCACGGAGCAGTTTAGAAGGAATATTACCAAGAACATCATTGTTTGTTATGTATCCAAAACAAGTAATGATGCCAAGGCTATAGAAGAATGTTTATGTTTTGTATACTTTCTAAAAAAAAAAAAAAAAAAAAAACCAGACTAGCAAGTTTTTCTACGTAGTCACACTGTTAAAGCTAGCATTAATATAATGGGTGAAGAAATCCACAGTAAAGGCAAATTAAATAAAGCCATGTACAAAAGTATAAGACCCCAATTCATCAAAAGCATT
>NC_087203.1:82994903-83059903 GCF_015104395.2 Macrobrachium nipponense | reverse complement strand
GAAGTGAAATATGCTTAATTTGCATTTCTCGGTTCTTCAAAATTTTCGTTGTTACAACGCGTAAAATAAAAGGCACGAAATATATTAAGCTTATAATTCACATGTCCTTTCTTACATCCTAATTTTAGGTACAGTAAATATGATTGGGGCGCGCAATAAAGGCGAAGTTCCCAGGTAAAGCTATTTCCTATCGCCAATTGGTTTTCCTCCTCTTCTTTTTTTGGGAACAACGATAAATTTTAAAAGATTAAATGCGATTGTTGGGAGTCATAAAAAAAATCTATTCAGTCTTCTTCAAATTATTTGTAAAAATAATTGGAGGCTAATTATACGGGGGAGAAGCGAAGGGCCGGAAAAAATTTTCATTACCTCTTTGGAGATTATTTTTTAAATCCTTACATAACTCCATTTATTCCTTTTTTTTGTAGCCGTAACTTTTCCCTGTTTTCTTTATTTTTATTTATTTATTTATTTATTTTTTTGTTGAACCAACGGACACGTAAATAAAAGTGTTCAGCGAACCGGAATTTATATTCGATTCCAATTTTTGTGTCCTTTTGTACGACGCTTTGGCAGGCGTAACTCGTTTAACTTTGAAACTGAATTTAGGTGTAAGTGATTCCTCAGATTTTCAAGCTGGGGCACACGTTTGCAGAGGAGGAAGGGTTGCTTTCTCTTAAGGGATGGTGTGTGTTATGGCAAATAACTCTGCCAACCGTACAAGTTTAAGATCCATTTTGTATTCCATAGGATTGCTACTACTACTACTACTACTACTACTTCACTGAAATCAGGTATAGGTATATGCAATCCATCAGATAAGAAAGAACACCTTCCGTATTTAACTGTTAATTGTTAAAGGGAGGCTTAATTACAATACCATCAAGCGATTTAATCATTTGTCCCTAAACGAGGGGATAAGGATAATAAACTCTGCTGGAATCACACATTTCGCTTAAAGACCGTTTAAGCCTTTAAGGGGTTAGTATGGTCATAGGGATACATGGCAAACACTTGCATTCTTGTCAAAATTTTAATTTCTTGGCATTAAATATTTTCGATGACCCTCGAATTAAAGATCACCTTTTGCGCCATACCTGCATAAAGCAGTAACAATCATTCCAAGTTTTTCCAGCAAAGTATCTCATCATCCAGGTGGGATTAAAGCTAAAACGACATGTGAAAATGGCATTTTCCCTGTATGATGACGCCAAAGGAAGAAAGTGGAGAAACGAAGATCTCATTTGTCAGACGGAAAATGAATTAATATGAGTGCGGAGACCGTTGTGCGTATCTCACTGCATCCAAACACCACAGAACTAAACTGGGAGTTCAAGTTTGTATATTCCATATACAATGATAAATTCGTCTTTATTGTGATACACAGAATTAAGCGAGGAAGCATGTAAGTTTTTTCTTCCCTTCAATTTCGGTTGCAATGTGGCTTGTATATTTCGTTCGTTGGTATTTTAAATGTAAATAACTTCAAGTCATCTCAGTTTATTTTCCCTCAAGAAATATTGCCCCCCCTCGAGATGCATTATCTAAAACATACCTGGAGGGGCTGTAGTCTCACGGGTCGCCTCTCCAAGCACGCAGTGTACATGGGGCACGGAGAGAGAGAGAGAGAGAGAGAGAGAGAGAGAGAGAGAGAGAGAGAGAGAGAGAGAGAGAGAGAGAGAGAATGCTTGCCCTTAGTACACGGTGACAGTCAGAGACTGGTTTTATGGAAGTGCACAAAAATTGTTGAACAGAATAACATTATGCACACCTTATTTTATTGGGAATACGCCAAGAGAGAGCTTCAGAAATAGCGACTCGACATAGAAGTGAGAACACAGACACAAACACACACACAGAGAGAGAGAGAGAGAGAGAGAGAGAGAGAGAGAGAGAGAGAGAGAAAGATGCTTGCTTTTAGTACACAGATATATTAATTTGAGGTGAAAACACCAGGGGAGAAAGAGATAGAGGGGCGGAGGATTCTTGTATATATTACCTTCTGAAAGTAGTAATGTAATGTCATATTTATTTTGTGTTTTCTCCTACTGGTAAGCTTACCAGTAGGAGACATACCACTGGTTCTAGAATCGCTATTGCAGTCTAATTCGAGTTTTTATATTTAGAAAAGACTCACACGTGCTTCATTGCATGTTCCTGTTCTTCTGAATATGCATAATATTTAAAATATTTCCTTCATTAATAGTAGAGGACGGTTATTAATGGATATAAAATCTGAAGAAAACAGTGAATTGTTGTAACATGGTATATTTTAAGTGCTTTATTGTATATTTTTGTGGTTATCCATTCTTTCTCTATGCTTTACAAGTTTGCTTGTTAATCAAGTTTTGCTAAAGTGTGAAGTTCAGTAAAAGGCTCCATGCATAAATTCTGACAATATGCATAGTACCATTATTTTCTTGGCTCACGAATGTCCATATTAACTTTCATGTGCAGCAAGAGCACATTTCCTGCCTTTAATTGAATAAGACAGCGGATCATAAAGTTATTAATTTGATGCAACGAAGGTTAAACTTGTATTGGATAACTTTCCTAGGTATTACAGTAAAGGTTTTCATAGTCTACTTTGCTGGCTGTATACTTAAATAAAGTCTTATTTACAATATTTGCTCTCAAGATTTTCTCTGTGTAAAATGGCCTCATACTTTTTCTTTAAAAGTATGTTGCGTATTATCACTGTGTTGGTTAAGAAGGGAATATGAATGAGTGACTTGCACAGCTTTGGTTAATACTGTTTATTTCTGAGCAATTGTTTCCATATACATTTTATTTATTCAAGCGATATTCCGAAATTTATTCTACCATTCCCTTTATTTATTGCTGTTTGTTCAAGTCTGTCATTTCTTTCCTCCAAGGTGTATAATTTCGTTTTCACATTTGCACATTCTTATTTATTTACGGTTCTCAGCAAATTAGTGACAATCTCGACTTTTTCCATGAAAATATACTATCTTTAGGGGTAGAAATTTGCAAGTAATATAAATATATACATGTATTTGTATGAGTAGTACATGCCCTAGCGAGCCCACATCAGCAAGAACTGTGGGTCGACCGCTGTCCACAGCTCATTTTTCCACCAAGTTATTAAAAGATCCAGCGTTTACTGAGGTCAAGAGAAAGGCCGTATGGCAGCAGGAATATATATATATATATATATATATATATATATATATATATATATATATATATATATATATATGTGTGTGTGTGTGTGTGTGTGTGTGTGTGTGTGTGTTAAAATGATAAGTATATCCTATTTTAACCAGACCACTGACCTGATTAACAACTCTCCTAGGGCTGGTTTGAAGGATTAGATATTTTTACGTGTCTAGGAACCAGTTGGTTACTTACCCACGGGATCTACAGATTACTGTGGGATCCGAACCACATATTTAGGAAGGAGTTTCTACTCACCAGAAATAAATTCTCTGTTCCACGTTGGCAGAGCGGGAAGCTAACTCAAGCTACCAAATCGGTAGGCGAGTACGTAAACAACTCCTCCAATGAGGAACTTTATAAGTGCGTAATTGCATAAAAAAATTCGTTAGGTACAGTAAGTTCCAGAAGTGAAGCCACAAATCTCAGAATAGATAGTACTTCTTTAGAAACTCGTGATGTTGCCAGTTAGTATATTTTATTCCAATTATTGTCATCCCAGTTATCTGATAATACATATCAGTGATTAACTGTATAAGCACAGAAAGTATTTCCCCAGTGAATGATCAATGTTAGCTCAAGAATTGTATATTAAAAGAAAAAAAGAAAAACGAATTTCTCCAAAGAAACATCTGCGGCTCTCAAAGTGTGACATCAAGTGTTCACCATCGAGTGGCAAGAGGAATCGAGTGCATAAGCATTGGACTAATATTTGTATATTAACTTTCTAACTTTTATAGCGTTATATCGAAAGTTATTATGATTTATTTTGATAAAGCACAGAGAAGTTTAGCATCTGATTAAATGAAAGATAAATAAGACACAAGTTGGTGTTAGCATTGGTTACATAGTTAGGCCTTTTTCAAGAATCAAGGAAATATATTTTCCGGCTTCTTAGTTAATAATTTCATCGAATTTCTCGATTGTGCAAATTTTTGCATGTGGAGTTGCGTTCAGGGTCGCACCAAACAAGTATTTTCGTAGGTTTCCACATTTTTTTTTTTCAGGGCATAAGTGAGACTATTTTTGTCCATACGACCCGGAGTGTGAATATGCTTGGCGAGCATTATTTTAATTCGAGTATCTCCTGTTATGCTCTCTCTCTCTCTCTCTCTCTCTCTCTCTCTCTCTCTCTCTCTCTCTCTCTCTCTGTGGACCTTTTCATCTAGTCATTCTGTTATACAATAATGCTTGACTGGATCGAAGTGATTACTGGTTGCCCGTGGAAATATGAATTTGGGTGATATCACTTCCTTATGATACGCCCACCTACGCAAATTCAGTCTTAAATTTCACGGTTGGGATATGCTTCGAAGATTTGAGGTAAAAGGTTGAAGTGAAAAAGGTGGAGTTAGCATTGTGGATAGAGGTAGAGGTAGATGGAGGGGTGGTTGGGGTCTGTCGTCTCCCTACTTAACCAGGTGGTGATTTTACGGGTATTCTTTTTGCTTGCGACCGTCTTTCTTATTTTTTTATATAGCGAGTCTGTTTCCCAGGTGCAAGGACAGGTCCTGGTGTCGGTCCTGAAGGCTCTATCTTTGCCTAAATAACAAACAGTGGCCCTGCATTGTAAGCCTTGCAATGCCCGAAACTAGGCCTAGTCACCTGAAGGTATCAGTAGCAGTTAGAGCCTTTCTCGAAGATGGTGTTTTATGCTCGGTCCTAGAAGCTAGAATCAGAACTACCAACCACACCCAACTTCTCTATTGAATCTAAGTGCATTCATGCTTGATTATGTTTAATGTCGCGGAGATTTTCCCTTTATATTCCACTGATACTTGCATGGTTTTATGCATCTTCGCTAAAATAATTGATAATACACTATGATACTAAATGTTTGTTTCCACATTGCTCGAAATATACATTGGTAATGTTGGTAATCCTGTGTTGAACGAGAATTTCAAATTTTTTCGTTTCTATAGTTTGAAGTAATTACTATACTTTAAAATAATTACTATCACCTTAATTTTTTCTTATGATTGTTATAAATATCATAGATTTGATATTTGTGCATCATATGTTAGCTTTATTTTGCTTGATAGAGCTTTCACTGTAGAAAAAAAAAATAAGTTTTTCTGCTACGAGTTGAAGTTGCCAGTTAGTGAATTTAGAACGAAATCCTCTGAAATTTGTCGCTTCACTTCTGGAACTTACTGTACATGTTTAATAAACTTTTTGTAAATATTTACAGTCGCTTGGAAAGTAAATATTGTTTGCAGTGAAAGTGTACCACGTAAAATTCTCGTTATCAGATCATTTGACATCGATCATAACAATACTGATGGTATTGGTAGAACTAGGGAAGAAATTTTCCTCCCTTTTTCATTCAAAGGCTGGAGTCAACCATTAGCTTTTAAAATGAGCCCCATCTAAATCACTAGTTAATTAAGTCAGGCCACTAATCTAGTGGTTTAGGTCAGATTACTCCCACGGCACTCATTGGATTGGAGAGTAGATAAGGTCTTAATCCCCGTTTTAACATGGTTTCGTTATATAATATACTGAAGTATTTTCCTCAGTTTCTAGGTCCATGTAATGTACGGTGAGTGCCGTTTGCAGTATACCTATATCGTCACGGTACTTTTTAAGAGAGGGTCGAGAGACCAGTTCCGAAACTAGGTAGGTCACGTACCTCCTCCTTGAAGTTAGAACCAATATACTTACATCCTGGATACTTACATATATAAGCCTGTGGTGACCGAGGTTGCCTCTAGCTGGACGACGGCAAGTCTAAACATAGAGTTTCATTGCTTTTATACTTCCGTTGTTGTGCACCAGAAATATATAGAAACATAATACTATTGTTTTTCTAATATAGAGGCTACTTGATAAAAAAAGTAACTTGAAAGGAGGACAGTTACTCATTCCTCCTGTTGTTCTGCTCACAGTGGACTCATACGGTGTGTTACCAGTTTCAGTTATGCTTTTCCCTTTTTTTTTTTTGTCAAGACAAAGGAATTATGCCAACGTTCTTTTCCTTATTTCCCTGATGTGTGGCTCTCATTAACGGTTATCCATCCAGTTAGTGACAAGAACATATTGGAAGGAAAAATCTTACTCTTACAGGGTTAACATAAATCAGTCTTTTTCTCATGAGCTTAATCGTTATGAATTTCAAGACAATTATATTGACAATATTTAAGTCAGATATATCTCTAAGAAAAAAATATTCTTATTCTAAACAAGGGTAAAAAGGCACGTTTTCTTAGAAAAAATTGACTATGATTTTACAATAATATACAGAAGAAACAAATAGGGAATATGGTGAGAGACAGACAACTGTTGTTCGTTCTCCATAGGTTTAAATAAAGGAAGATTTGGGGGAGCGCAGGAGTGTGACTTTTGGTAACAGATGGGATTTCTGCTTATTCATCGGCAATCGTTGGTGATTCAATAACGGTGCAGCTCGACAATCAGCAAGAAGAATGCCACTGCTTGAATGAATGGATGAAGGGTTTACCTATAGCGGACCCGACGCTTAGAAATTGTTAAATTGGACAGTACTAGATTACCAATGGGTAGTGGAAATTTTATAATTCCTCTTTCCAGCGTTGTTTATCTATTGAACATAAAACGGAGTTGTGGCTTCCCAAGAGCGTTTGAAGGGTAAAAGGAGTGTCCGTCTCCTTAACAGGTGCAAGGATAAATGAACCCATATTCGCTTACCCAGGGAATAAGTCTACAAACTACTTTGTTGCTGTTCTTTTTGCTCTGTTCGGGGGTTAGGAAAGGGCTGTCGAAGAAACTAAAAAGGCGTGAAAAAGGTTTTTTTGCATTGAGTTAAAAATAACAAGAATTTTAGGATAGGATATGGATGTTTTATTTAAGAGAGTGAAAATATAAAAAAAATAAATCATGTGCATGTTAAACAGTATAGAAAAATTATATTTGATAAAATATGTATTTATCTTAATTTTCGTTGGTGCAACAAGACTCTATTTGACTATAGACTTTAGCACATTTTAATCTACGTTAAAAGTTAGATAAAAATGCTTATAACTTATGCGTGAGAGGAAAATCTTGCTTGCGGTCCAGGTAAGCTGGAACTCGGATCACGCCTTGTTATCATATGCTTAATGTAGAGCATCTTTTTGTCCGGAACCGTTAGCGGTTAACTTTAATGTTCCTCAGCTGATAGGAAAATTGAGGATATTGAGCTTATTTCTGTCCTGCGTTTTGTATTTTCTATGATACGGTAATAATAACGATTATGTGATAGAGCAGATGATGACGAATTCAGGAGATTATGGCCACGAGCGTCCATGTTCCAAAAATCATTGGATGCCAAGAATCTTGAATTTTTATATTCTATGGTGATTACTTAGGTCAGAGTAGTCTCTAATCCTTACATTTCCCAAAGGTCAAGTCAGAATAATAGCGTTTAATACTTTGAAGACTATGTAATGATCGTTACGGAAATATATATTTGTTTATTTCTCCTTTTACAGGAGAGCTGTAACTTTGCTTACCCACAAAATCAATGCAGGCAGCATCGCTGGTACATTTTTCCTACAATTGTAGATATTTGGTATATCCATACTACTTTTGGATGCTTGTTTTTTTTAACAGTAAAGTGATTTTTTTTTTATTGTGGTTTGTCTAACCACTTTCAGCTGCTCACGTTGAATGATATACATTATCCCTGGCACAGAACTGCTTGTCATGTTCGTGTAACTTTGTAATAGATAATCTTGTTTTTATATCTACTGTTGCGTTAAAACAAATTAACCTATAAAATTCATAGATCTCTGGATTTGTTTTATGAAATAGGAATCTTAAAATTAACTTCATCTGGGCTGAAAATTGCGATAGGAATCTTTTGCTACTTTAATCATAATGGGAATAAAACTATGAAGCTTTATCTGAAGTTATTATACTATGTTAATGAAATCTGCCTTATCTGTAAATGAAAATTTACTCATAAAGCGAAGCGATATTCAGATACTTCAGCATTTAGTTCCCGTGTGCCGGAGGGAATTAAGAAAAGTTGTATGATGCCTTACCATAAATTCTTATTAACACTTTCTTGGCGCTGTAGTATGTAAAAGTGAAAGTAATCCGACTTTTTACTCTAGGAAAATGGTGTTTTTCCTCACGATTTCTTTTGATCTCATACATGCCAGTAGGGTCTCCTCCGGCACGTTTGGCCTCTAAGCATTCGTGAGAGAGAGAGAGAGAGAGAGAGAGAGAGAGAGAGAGAGAGAGAGAGAGAGAGAGAGAGAGAGAGAGAGGCGTGGAAGAGCTAGCGAGGTATGATATTTCTTCTTTCTTAAATCTGTCTCAGTTTTCCTCCTAATTCGTCCCATAATAATATGGTATCCAGGCCGACGGCATGGAGGATTTGTTAAATTGATTTAACCTGTGGGGTTAGAATGTTAATAATCTTCATTAACTCTGGTGTGATATGAGTTTACAATAGAATATTACTGTAATTCGTATATTCCCGTTACTGTATTGTATAAGTCATAATTCTAAACCATCCCTTTTTCGCATACACTTTGCTATATTGCGAGAATTTGTTTAGCGTGTTGACCTTTTTGAGTTAGTAGTAGTAGTCATAATAATAATAATAATAATAATTTGATTCTAATATGATTTTTATTAATCCATCACTAGGTATGAGAGTGTTTTTCATGAATATATTATTTGAGAAATGCAAAATTTAAGGAAAAAAATCAGTGACTCAAGATGTATTTAGGTAAAAAAAATCGCTCAAACAAAAACTTTTGCAAATCAGTATAAGCAAATATAATTTTTTCATTATTTCAGCCTTTATATATAAATTCATCTTACTTAATTAAAGATGTTTCAGTTTTACTTTAATAAGACATGATAATGAGACTAATGCTTTAGTGTTCTCTAGCATATGAAGTATTTTAATTTCATTCATACCTTTGTTCCACTTCTGTACCAGAGAAACTACACAACTTTATATCCGTTAAATATACCAAATTGAATTCATCCTCTTAAGTAGACTAAGGAAGAGGATGAAGTTCATTTTGTTATGCAAGAAGTTTGATGCTTTACACGAAGTGCTTCCGTTATTACAACTTTCAAGGTTTGTTTAGCCTTGTTCTTTCGGTATTTTCACAGAACCTTTTGTTTACTTTTTTTTTGCCACAAAAACTAGATCTTAAAGGAAGCGTGAGAGATCATCCTTTTTTTTATTTAGATGTACAAAAAGATAAGCCATATGACCTTCGACCTTATATGGTAATGAATTTTGTATTCCGTCTTTTTACAGTTGTACTAGGAAAATTGTATTCTTGTTTCCGTGTGTTAGTACATCAAGAGCTAAATATTATGAAGAAGAAAATGAAATACTAAATTTTACTGAATGGCATCCTGTTCCTTGTACGGTTAAATCGAAAAGGAAATAACTATGGGCTTTATTTAGGTAAAACCCAAAAGCTATTAAGCATAAGGAACGCTTAAAAACTAAATTTCGACGTAATTGACACTCAGACAGGAATTTAACGACATAAAGTATAGCCATATTTGTTTTAATTTTCCCTTTATTGCGCTTCATATCTCAACAACATCGAATCCATTTTCATTTCATAATTCTTTTAAATTGATGGCGTTATCCACAACATCCATGAATTGTGATGGAAAGGAATTTATCTCATATTCCTGGTCTCTGAAACTGTTCCCAAAGGTATCCTTTCATTTCAGAGCCACTTGATTTTTCAAGTGCTGTAGATGAAATATCACCTGTCTCCTTTTCTGTTTCTCTCAGACTTGGATTTGTTTTCTCGAAGAGGCAGTTCTTCAGTGGGATGTGCACTTCTTACAGAGGGATGAAGATGACCCAGTAAAGCTGGTGTCACTTGGTGATACTGACTTGTTTGTTTTAACATCTTCACGCCAAGCTCTGTTGAAAATAACCGATATTGGCAGCGACACAAGTCTTGCATTTTCTTGCCTTGTTAATACCACTTACTTGAAGGTTGTGAATAATATTTTGCTAAGTGACCACTTGGTGTACAAAGCTTGGCGGCAAGATGCTGAAACATGGCATATACCACTTTTAGTCGTAGGAGTAATTAAGGCCTTCCAGAGAAGAACACGACAAGAGAAATCTTAGGGCGTTTATACGAGCAATCGACTCCTAATCGGGCTTACCCTCAAGTACTCATGTTGTTGATGGTTACCAGAACACTAACTTAACATCATTAAAGATCTCAGTTTAGGGGATGGAAATGGAACTAATTTAATGTACTAATTCCCATTTTCAACTGTATCAATCAATTTTATGATGTTTCCTAGTGATAGTTACTATTCAAAATTTATTCATATATTAAAGGACTTCTTTTAAAAGTTTTTTATATCGAAAATAAGTTGAAAGATTTACTAAAGCATACATAACAGAAAATTTCCACCTAAGGATGTTGTGGATTCCGCCATATAATAGGTCATTGAAAGTTAGAATAGCCAGAACCTCCTATTTTTATACGTACGACATACTTTATAGATCAAACATCTAAAATTATCAAGGCCTGGGTTGGCTTCCATTGTCTTTGATTAATTGTCTGCCCTTTAAGTTAATTCACTGTCTGTAAGATGCATGCGGGTACTTAAATGGGAATAGGGTAACTAAGTTCCATTTAACGAGGTTATTCAGAAACTGTGGCAATGCTATTTACCAAAGTAGGTCATTGTCACTTTGGCTTAAGGTAATTTCGGAGGCGGTTATTAATTTTCAGTTCAATGGGATAGCACCATGTCAAGCGGAATGGTTTTACTTATATCACAATTTTTGTAATAATAATAATGTACTTAAATCTGCTTTTTGCGTGTACGATCTTTACGCTGTTTGAGAAGTGAAAAAACAAAAACAAGGATTTTCACTTTTTTCCTAATATTGTTGCAAACACTACTATTAATAATATCAGCGTATATTGATTTCTGCAAAAAGGAAAGATATTGAACTTGAACTTCATAACTATGTAGCATTTAATTTGGGCAACTTTCTTTCATTTCTTTTGCAGACGGTGGATTGAAAAATTTTTTCTTTGTTTTTTTTATTCTCTCATTTCTGATAAAAAACAGGGAATGTACCACATGTCTCTGTGCCCTCATTTGCGGAAGTTGAACGCGATTGTATTAATTATTTTTAACTTCTCTAAAATTATAGATGGTTTGTATCAGTTTCACCGGTAAAAGAATGATCTTATTTTTACCTCTGAAGACAGTAAGAATACAACAGTTGACACATCGCTTTTGATTTTGCGTATATTTTGGTGGTAAACGAAGGTAATTGATGTTATTGGTTTGTGGATCAATTTTGTTATTTAGCTCATGTCTAGCATATTCTCCTGCCAGGAGGTATTGCAACTTTTACTGCAATAGTTTATGTTTTCTTATTTTACTGTCTCATTATCTGAGTAAGCCTACATAAGAAAACTTTAGTTTTTAACCGCGACACACTCCAAAAAACACAATTGCTGAAGGTATGTTTCTCCGAATTCAACTTTCGGGACTTAAACTAGGCTGAGCTGACAAAAATGGCAAAAGTAAAATCCATAAATGCTACCAACTCTTTAAAAAAGTTTGACAACCGCAATATATATATATATATATATATATATTTATATATATATATATATATGATATATATATTATATATATATCTATATATGTGTGTGTGTGTGTGTGTGTGTGTTTGTTTGTTTGTATGTGAAACTAACAAACACAGGAACACATGTTTCACTGAAATAAATTTCTGTCTCACATCTAGATCGAACACAAGTCATGAAAGAAGTTGGCACCTAATTACTTCTTCATTTATGACTACTGGAGCAGTTGGTAATGCCCTTGCCTTTCATTTGAGAGGCCTGGGTTAGATCCTGATGTGAGTCAGAAATGTATTTCTGTGAAATGCGTGCTCTTGTGTTGATTAGTTTCATAATTTTCACGTTGAAGGAATAATTCGAATGAAATACCACCAAGTGACTTGCTGACAAGTTAGCTGGCAGCCTGCCAGGAAAAACCTGAGGTAAAGAAGTACATAGGTTCCAACTTCTTTTATGACCACGCAGGTCAGCACATAGCGTACGTGCCTTAATTTGAGGAACCTGGGTTCAATTTTAAAGTGAGTTCAATACCATAATTATTATATATATATACTATATATATATATATATATTATATATAACTATATAATATAAATATATATATATATATAAATATAGATATATATATATATATATATATATATATATATATATATAGATATATAGAGATATATATATATCATATATATATATATAATATATATATATAGTATATATATATATATATATATATATATATAGTATATATATATATATATATATATATATGAACACAAACACTTGAGCACAACTTATAGTACCAAGGGAATGATGGGTCTATTGCAGCTCTAGCAAGATGTACCTGAATTCGCCAGGCTTATGCATGTATGAGTAGAAGTACACATACCTTCTTCGGAAAAGAAAAGTAAAAACTAACCTCACCTTAACCTATCGTGTGTGTGGGTTGGAATTCCCTGGGCGGGAGATAAGGATTCTACATTTGTTTCGTCATTTATGTTTAAGACTTTGTTAGTATCATTTTATTATTATTATTATTATTATTATTATTATTATTATTATTATTATTATTATTATTATTATTATTATTATTATTATTATTAAGAAGACGAAGCCCATTCATATAGATCAAACTCACAGGGAACACAGACATGGAATACAAGTTTCAAAGATTGTAGTGTTCATTAGGAAGTTTTAAGAGGAGTTAAAGGGAAATACAGAAAGAGGTTTGTTATTTAAGAAGAAAAAATAAATTAATAAATAGATAAAAAATGTATTAAAAGTCAAGGAGCATAATATTACGGTAGTAATGCATCGCATCCTTTCCTGAACTTCTGAAGTTCCAATTGGTGTGAGAAATAAAGAACCTCTAGAACTGAGAAGTTCGACAGCCAGGCACATATACTGCACATCGGTGCTGCTGTTCAGCGAATCTGGTTGTTCTTGGCAGGTAAAGAGGATCAGGGGTCAGTTCAGAATGACAAACAAGAAACTATCCGTCAATGGTCCAAGTCATAACTGCTATTATTAGGAAACAGAAATACCACCACAAACCACTCTATTTAAAAGAGATAAATCTCTGACAGAGGCAGACTTACACACCAGAGAACAGTATTCGAGTAAAGGAAGCATAAATGACCTTAAACAGGTTGCATTGATTTTATCTTTAATAAATATATGAAGTCCCATGAACAAGACCAAGCTTTCGTGCGGTATTTGTTTAAACTTTCATTAGATGTTTCTCAAAAGATAAAGCTTCAGACTCATTCAATAAAGTTCCATCTACCTGAAGGGTAGGATGGGGTGCATAATCTGCACCATAAATGCTACCCAATCCTTTTTTCGTTTTACTGGATTTCAGCCTCATACCCCACCGACTACACCATTCACTGATCCGGCCCATGTCCCGACTAGGTCTGAGGGTAGTTTAATTTGTCATGAGTGGAGGAGACTTTATTGCATCCAAAGTGTTGCATCATTGTCTTACTGAACAATTTTGTTTCCTAGACCAACAACCATGTCTCTTGTATATACTAAACATAACAGTGGACCAAGAAGACTCTCCTGTGGAACTGTAGACACAATAGGTCCTGGTTCTATGAAGATCCCATCCACAGCCACTCTACTGCCTACCACTAAGGAAATCTTGAAGTAATCTGAAAGATATCCACCCATTCCAAGATTCTGAAGTTTATGAATATGTGCCTTGTGATTTACTAAATTAAAGGTAGCACTAAAACCTATTTGAATTACTCTGCACTCAAAACCCTTATCAAGGTTCTCTTGCCAATGGCATGTCAAGTCTAAGAGAGCATCTTAGGTACCTAACTACTTCCTATTTGCATAATCTTTTAGATTCCACAGACAATTTCTTATAGAAGGAGTTATAATAGGTGGATAAAGTATTGCAGATGCTTTGGAAAGGAAATTAAAGAATCTTTATTATCTACTTCTTATAGTATATGGGAGGGAGGTGCTTGAACTGTAAATGAATAATAGCTTCTTGGACGGCATTTGGCAGGGCACGAAAGTATGACCCACTTCCCTCAATTTTTAGTTGTTTTGACTAACATTGTTACCAACTGCCACTCATTCCAGGCTCCTAAATTTTGTTGTTTACCCTACAGTTGGGTGACTGCGCTATACTTCATGCCCAGTAACCGAAGTTTGTGTAAAAAAAAGATAATGAAAAGAGGACCTATAATAGTCGCGGCTAACGAGTTTGACTGTAACATTATAGTGCCTTGGCAGCCTCTACTTGAGAAGTCGGACGTACTATTGACTGTTAATTTATCCGTGCACGGCAATGGAGCTTCTAGACTCGTTGGCCATTGTCATTGCATAAAAAGTTAGTTTAACCAGACCACTGAGCTGATTAACAGCTCTCCTAGGGGTGGCCCGAACTATTTTATTTACATTACTAGGAACCAATTGGTTACTTAACGACGGGACCCACAGCTTATTGTGGGATCAGAACCACATTATATCGAAAAATGAATTTTCAATCACCAGAAATTTATTCATTTGATTCTGCGCTGGCTGCTGCTGGGAGCGAACTCTGGCTACCAGATCAGTAAGCGAATACACAACCGACTCGTCCAGCGAGGAACTTGTTATTGTGTACTAGGGATCCTTTCATCAACCTCGAATTTTACTCAAGATTTGGATTTAAAGACCTGTACAATCTGTATTTCTTTGTGCCATTCAAAAAGTGAGAAAAAGTGAAAGGCATTTTGTTGTAATCCACTACGGACACTGGTCTCAGAGTCCATATAAGGAAAAATAAAAAAAAATATAGATACTGGGGAAAAAGATAGCAAGTTGAATACCAAATTTTCAGGAAAAATAAAAATTCCAGGATAAAAGCTAGAATCTTAAATTTTTACATGTTTCTTTGGAAACAGAACCTCTCTTTCTGTCTAGATTTGCTTATGTATGGAACGAACCACTTTTTACTCTATATTTTTATGAAGGACGGTTTGAATTCTTATACAAGGTAAAAGGAGCATTAAAACTCTCTCTCTCTCTCTCTCTCTCTCTCTCTCTCTCTCTCTCTCTCTCTCTCTCTCTCTCTCTCTCTCTCTCTCTCTCTCTCTCTAGATGCGCTTGAGCTTCATTAAATTTGCATTTTGGTAAATGCTCCAAAGCCTCGTTTATGGCTGTCTGTTCGATGACTTTCAAAACGTTGCAGTCTTTATCTGTGATAATCCTGCTATTCTGTCCATTTACTTGTTTATGTTTTCGCTTGTCCATTATATTCCAATAGATTATGTTGGATGACCAAATAATCATTACTTTAACTGCGACAAAACGTAATTAAGAACTATAGGGGTTTTAGAAATGTAGCCTGATAGCGATACCCGGTAGACATGTAGATAGTGACGGCGATCTATTATTATTATATCAGTGTTTAAGATTTAGAATTTTGAAAGCAGAAGTATAATGGCAGGGCAAATCATTTGCCTCATCCAGCTATTGCTAGCCCAGAAGGGTACTTGAAATTAGTGTTAATTACCACCGAAAACATAAAAAATGCTTTCGTGATTGCCATGCACAGTATTGGCTACTTATTTACTTCACTGTAAACGCATATACACAAACTAATTTGTATATTTGTTACTTATAAGGCTTCGTGTTCACAGGACTAAATATTAGTATGCAAAAGCCAGGCAAAATAATTACAATTAGCCAAAATTACAACATTCAAAGTACTTTTATTTATGAGAAGAATCATATGCGATCATATGCATATGTAGTGCCCCTTTCTGTGGAGAATTACTATTTACAATAAACATCTGGTAGCAGCTGCTATGAATTTTTATTTATTTATTTTTTTTATAAATCGCTGGTATTTGCTGTTATTCTCTTCGGTGATATTCCTGATTTACCATTATTTTTTTTTTATACCAGTCTAGAACACACAATATCGTGACTTCTAAAAAACTGAACATCGTTAACATTAATGCTTTCATATACTTTTTTCTATCTTTTTTCCATGTGATCTTTTGCTCTTTCAAAAATGGGTAAACATAATATTTCTGTGTAGATTACGCAATATTTTAGGAGACAGTTAATTTTTGTCGGCTATTTTCTCGTTCTTGAAGTCTTTGGCCAAAAATAATAATTGAAAGTAGGAGAGTTTATCCTCTGTTTTCTGTAATAAATGAAGTCCTTAAATCTTCGTATTTTCTATCTTTTTGATTTTGGAAAGTAAAGAGCAACCTCATCCATGAACAGTCGTGCATGGAAATGACTGCATACATGAACTACATTCTTGTATTGAGCACATAAATACCTCAGTCACTGTTAATGCTCAGTATATAGTTCTATGATACTGCATTGTTATAAAAATAGTTTTAATAGTCATTATAAATCTTAACCCATACAATCCAGAGGGCTTAAGAAACAAAGGCCATGAAAGGAAATACATTTTATTTACAACTCTGTCAAATCTTTGAATATATATTATTAGAAAACAATTTCTTGGAGGACGTAAATATTATTTTGGAATCAGTCTCTCTGAATTATATCACACTGGATAAGACTTAAGATTATGATTTAGATTTTTAGCCGTAAATATGACAAATCATGAACAGATATTATATTAGTGCATTTTGAAATAATAATAATAATACAAGTTGAGCGTATGGTTAATACTTCAGTCTTGCAAAGAACTAATTGTTAAAATGAAGCTTAAAAACAACCTTAGCAGTCTGGAACCAGCGGCTAGAGTAAGTATAATAATAACAGTAATAAAGATATAGTTTTATTGTGTCTAGTGAATATTGGTACCATTAAGTATAATAATTTCGAGATCAAGAAAAAGTGGTCAAAATTTTTTCATTGGAACATATATCTTTATGACTTGTAACAGCTTTTTATCAATCTTCACAAATACATATTTTGATATGCTTAGAACTAATGCATTCCTTCACAACATCTAGTATGTCAATAACATCTCAATAACGTTCATAATTTTATTAGTGAGAATTTTTGTATGGGATGGGAGCTTGTGTTTGTGTAACTAATAAGGTAAAGAAGTGTTTCTATATTCATACAGGTAACTTCAAGTAAAGAGTTATTGCAGCATCAATATCCCAGGGCTTCCAGTTTAAAAGCTATTATTTTCTCATAATTTTATGTTTCCTTTGCTTAATGTTTGTATATAAACCGTTACAAATAACTGTTTTAGTTTACTTGTAAGATATATAATGATATTGTAAAATGTTGTTTACGGTCAAAATTTGTACAGACCCTGATAACGACACGATCTTGGACGAAATATTTATTAATGTAAATGTAAAAGAAGACTTAACGTAAGCTGAAATCCACTGAACGATCATTTACATTTAAAAATTTTTGCCGCTATTAAGAGTGCGATCGAAATGAGACAGATATCACATGACATTCAAGTTGAAGTCAAGAGTGAAAAAGTAATTCTATGTTTTCAAAATAAAGTCCATAGTACAAGTATTATTTTCAGAACACGAGTTCGTAATGCTATTCCAAAATTCAGTAAGTCTTTAAAATTATATTGTCATCTCCGCTCATCCCGTTTTTGGGCAAAGACCTAAGCAATGTTCAGTCTCGGCCGTTTTGTAGCCTAGATCTTAAAAAGGACAAGAAAAGGAATCAGATAGGAAATGGAGATGTTTGGAGCATTAGACTTCTTTTTTAAAAGATAAAGTCTATAAGAGAAAGGAAAACAAATGAGATGAATCACAGATCTCTTTCTTCAAGTTGTGAATCTTTGTGTGCTACTAAACGGTTTTTGTTTTTCAATAATGAGTATTTTTCCTTAAGATTATTTTCAAAAGCTATTAGACTATAGTAGATCATATTTGCGATGTATAATTTTGTAATTAGTTTTCGTCTCGTAAATTAGTGTCAGCATAATTGTTTTATTTTGTAAGTAGAACCATATCCAATTAAGTACTCTGCATTTGCTTAAAAACCTTGCATAAGGTATTTGGATATATTATGTAGTGATATATTATGTAGTGATTTTGAAGATGAGGTGTATTAATTGCAATTAGCGAAATTATTGATGTAGCCTCCTCAATTTACCTAAACTATTTACTTCGTGACATCTAAGTGTTGTGAAGGGACACATTTTCATCAGATTTATTGCTCCACGAAAAATTAAATCTGTTCTTTGTGAGCCAGGATCCGGTATCTCCATCTTTATTTCTATCACAATCATTATTTTCCCTCTTCAAACCCGTCACGTCCCCTTGGTTTTCGATTTCCTCTCGTCTCTTCTCTTAATACTTTTTGCAGTGGAAACAATCGCAGCTCCTTGCGGACTTGAAGATCAGCTCCCGTGGTCCGTCTATGCACATCACTTTCACTTTCACCTGCGACAGAAAAATAAAAATTCTTGTTACCCAGAATATATACATTTGTATATATTTATATATACATACATACATATATATATATATATATATATATATATATATATATATATATATATATATATGTATATGAGAGAGAGAGAGAGCAGAGAGAGCAGAGAGACAGAGAGAGAGAGAGAGCGAGAGGAGAGAGAAGAGGAGAGGAGAAAGGGGAGAGAGACGAGAGAGAGAGAGAGAGAGAGATGCCTGTATATAAGGTACGTACTACTGCATCACTACATTTTATTTATTTTATTAATTTTGTTTTATTTATTCATTAATTTATTATTATTATTTTTTGCAAATGCACGTGGCAACCGAAATTGCTGCTTTAAATACACAATTTTGTTTTTATGTCAGTAGAAGTTGTGGGTCGAGAGCAAACTGACTATTCTGTTCATAGTAGAATTTTGACATGAGGGTGTCAACACCCTATGCTCTTCACATTGGCTCCTACCTGCCATAGTCGATTAAACACCAGTACAGAATTAATTTCTTTGGTCAAGAAAGGTATAATGAATGTTAAAGGAAACGGGCTTAAGTCACTTCTTCCCCTTGGCACCGTTATCGGGTCTTCCTGGCGAGGCGAGGATTTAGGTATAATTTTCTCTCGTATGTATTATATTACCTTAATAAATTACATTTTATGGAACTTACAAAGCTTTGTTGAAAATGGAATTATAGCTTTTTTTCTGAGCTGGCAATAAATATCCGCAGGCCATGCCATTACGACTTCTCTCTTACTTCTGATGGCCTGTATATTTGAATTGCAACCACTGGATGGTGGACAAGCAGTATGTACTTTCACCAATCACATTTGGCTTCTCTGATGTCCGTTGCCGATATTTACTGTCAGATCCAAAACAATAAGCTATAGTCCACCAAGCCAACTCATTAGGTTGGTTGTCATGCCTCTCTGTAAACCAGTGTTGCCTGCACAAAACCTATCACTTAACTAGTTCCGTATATTTTAATCCTACTACCCTGGGACTTTCCAATATTCAGAACCTACCGATTTTCCAAGAGACTCTCCATGAGCCGAATGGGGCCACCCACCCCTTCCTTTACCAACTGTACTCTCCTTTTTCAGCGCTAGTAGCATTTTATTCCTATGATATTAAATAATCTTCAATTACAGAAAAATTGTTGGCGTTATTTGCATGGAACGTATAGTAAAAAATTGATTATTCACAGAAATGATACCAACTGATATTCCATCTTCCTATGCGAATATGACGTCTAGAGCAACTGCTGCTGCTTTAGTACTAATGATAATAATAATAGTGTTGTAATGTGTAGGATTGTGATAGTTTTATATTCAAGGGAATATCTGTTTTGAAGATCACGTTGCAAATACTAAATTAAGTAGAGTAAATGGAAATTGAAGACCATGGTATGAATTCACAAGACTTGTTATACAACAAATTCCAGTTATTTTAGGCAAAAGTCAATCCAGCAGACACAAAAAGCAAGGATGAGTCAAAACAGATTCTCTTTGAGAACTGGTTGACATAGCTGTATGTTTCAATGGATATGAGGGTGTTTCGCAAGTTATAAGCGCAGACCTTGAATTTTGAAAGCAACATCCGCTTAAGTAAAATTCCGAGAAAAAGAAGGCAGTAGATCCTCAAACCTCTGTCATCCCTTTATAGCATTATGATTGCCCGATGATTAGATTACAAAATAGGCCAGAAAGATTGATCAATGTTGCCTTACCTTGCAAAGGCCAAACGATGCTGAATTTGCAACAAACTTCTCGAAAGACAAGGACTGTGAATAAGAACTTTATAAAGTTTGTCGGTAAAATATAAACTTGCAGTCCATTAGGTAAGCAATTACATGGGTTGTCGGCGCCATCGTACAATCTTGATATTTGAGTAATTGTTTAATTTTTTTGTACGAAATCAAAAGCCAAACAGAACTAGAGCCAACTCCGCAAAATATCCTGTAAATTATTTTTAGAAAAAATTAAGTAACAAGATTTGACTTGTAAATGGAAATTTATAATATAGATTCTTTTCTTGAGATACTGCATGTGTCAGTGTTCGAAGTACTAGAGTAAATTGTATTGTTTTCGCTTAGTATGCATTGAAGAGCTAACGAAGAAAATGTATGACGTGTATAAAAACAAAGAAACTGAATTGTGCCATTCGGGAATCTTCAGAGGCAGGCTTAGAGTTAAGATAAACTTGAACGTAAATAGTTTAGATGGTGCAAACTTGGTTTACCTCCGAATGAATTTGGACCCAATACATAAGTATTATTAATAATAATAATAGACAATGTCATAAATCTTTCTTGCGTGTAATAATGATGATTGAAGAATGGTTATTTTCAAGGCAGAAGGAAATGTAGATCCACAATCGTTTATTTTAAGTTACTGGTGCTTAAATTTTCGAGAGATTCGTTCCCTTTAAGTTATGTTTTGAAGCCACATCTTTGCCTGCAGACGAGAAAGTATATACACCAAAGTTCCTTGTAAACTTAGCGTCTTATCCACAGCCAGAACAACAAATAACGTGTTATCGCTTACGTGCAAAAGATTAAGGTCTTGCTCCTGCACAGAAATCCTTTGGTTTGTTGCCGAGTTTTGCTGAACTTTTCGAGGCCTAACTATCTCTTTGCCGGGTACAAGTGCACCACAAAATCGCTTTACTTAAGCGGATGTTGCCGTGTCTCTTCCCTGATCACGCTATAACTTCCCTAACTTCCTCTTACTTATCAAAACTTCAAGGTTTCGGCTTTTAACTTGCCAAATGACCTCCTCTCCAATTTAAAGTATAGCAGCGTCCGACCCACTTTCAGATAGGAGTCTAGTTGTTTCCTTGCTTGTGTGTCGAGTGGATTTATTTCGACATAGGGTAACTGGAATCTATTTTGCAATAGGTTGCAGTCAACTTAATAACATTGGATTTTATTGTACCAAAATTGCTGTTGCTTTTCACAACAATTATTGTCAGGCTTTCGGTCACTCGTTGAGTTTATTATATTTTTATTCGATTGTCTAGTTATCTCCATATCAGTATATTTGAAATTTTTCCAGATCAAAGATGTGAGAAGATAACACAACCGGGGATTCATAAAGCATCAGTGCTCATAAACTTCAGGTTATGTACTACCTTTAGCAGGATCGAGTGGTTACTGGTCAAATATCTATTGGCAACCAAAATAATTCAACCTTTTCTGGAAAATACCGTTCAAGTACAAAAAGAATTTTCGTTGGCACAAAACCTCTCGAATAAAGAATTGCAAGTTTTGAAATCTCGTGAAGCTGAAAAGATTATGGATGTTGAAATACTAAGAAACATAAACTTTTTGAATTGGCCAGTGAATTACAGCACCATAACGTAATTCTTAGTTGTATAATTTTCAGTCAATCCCAATTTGTACCATGAAATGAATTACCACTGAAAGAGTTTCGTGTTTGCTACCAAAGAATAGACATTTTCTGGAAAGACTGTAAATGCGGCACATACGAAGAGGATGTGGTAATGAAAAGTACTTGTACGTGTTCCAATACTAAGAAAAGCTGTGAGTACTGTTCATATCAATACCAAAATTGGCTCATGGATACTGCGTATATTCAAAAGATTATTTAGTAAATAGGGCTTATGGATTGTGCACATACAAAGAATATGCAGTACTAAGAAGAGGACTTGCGGGTGCTGAGCATATTAAGAATATTCATTAAGTGAAGAAGAATTGCGAGTGATGCACATATTTAAAGAAGGCTTATACTCGAAATACTCGAAAGGGCTTGTGGATTCTGCGGTTATAAAAAAGATGCATTACTAGAAAGGCCTTGTGATTACAGTGCAAATTGACATAATGCAGAAAAAAGCCTGAGATTACTGTACATAGCCAAAAAAATATAATACTATAAAGGACTTATGATTACACCAAATATCAAGAATCTTGTAATTCTAAAAGGGCTTGTGAAAAAGTACATTTGGAGAAGATACAATATAGAAGCCTTATGAATACTGCACATATCAAAATGATACAATGCTGATCAAGACCTATGGATACTTCACATAGCAAATAGTATGATGCTAGATTACTAAGTTACCAATTTATGCCTAAGACAATAACTCACGTCTTCAGTTTCCATGATGTTGCAGCACTGGCCGATGGACGTGATGACCTGGTGGGGGTTGTAGAGAAGCGTTTGCCACGCTGAAGGGACCGACCATGATTCGCAGTATCCTCGGCAGGCGTTCGTCGTGATGTCGAATTCGACGCACTCCGGGATGCTTATCTTCCTCGTGTGCCCTGTAGGAGGGTGGAGAGAGAGGATTCAGAGGGATTCAATTTGAAAGATGCCTGTTACAACAGAATTCCATCGAATAAAAGGAGCCCATAAAAATACCAAAATATATTTTGGTGTTTTTATGGGCTATATTATATATATATTAAGCAAGGTTGCTACCCCTAACTTGTTTCATGGAGTCACGGGGTTTATGTATCAACATCCTCTACCCTTTTTTGCACTTTTTTCTTATAATCACCCGTCCCTGATCTGATTCAACTTTTGTTAAGTAAACTGATCGGACAACCAGTATTATAGCAAACGTGTTATAGCCCTCAGCCGTTTATATCATGTTTGGTAGATAGAAATAGACAGGTAATGTGATTTAATTTTCTCCCATTGCCTAGCTTGGCAAAAGGGAATAGTTTCGTAAATCTTGTAACATCATTCCCTGTTTTTACAGAAAGGTTCTAGATTAGAGTTCACATCTTTAAAAAAAGAAGAAAAAAAGAAGAGGAATTCACATGTTATCATGCTGCAACTGTAAGTAGACTTTTCTCTTTTCTGATCCCATAGGAACAACCTACACCAGTTTATCCGCTGATTTTGTTTCACTTGAAGATCGACAAAGCAGATTAGATGGAATGGGAAAACTGTCTGAGATTCCGGGAACAAAAGCGTCCCAGGTGGATTTTGGGCGTGAGATCAAAATTGACGTTAGTGGAAAGTGGGAAGTGAATTTCTTTCAAATGGAAATTCCTTGACTGTCAATGCAAACTGCTTATTGGAAGGCGAAAGCGAATGACTTCAATTCCGGTGGTTTTCTAAGATGGAAGGGGAAATGGGGAAGCATTTGCTTAAACGACTCGTGATAGTGAATGATTCAAGGTAGCTAGCCTTTGGAGGGACACCATTTGTATTTGTAGTATACTCATACATATTTTCTCCATTGGATTTCGGGCTTCAATGTTAGTCGCCGCATCTTGAATCTGACAGCTAAGGTTTGTTGAGAGCTCAAGGAATACTGTGTGTGTGTGTGTGTGTGTGTGTGTGTGTGTGGGTGTGTGGTGGGTGGGTGGGTGAGTGATGTTCCTGAACTCGCATTCAGTTTTTAACGGACAAGAAGTTGAGAAGAGGGTTTTCGAAAGTTAGTTCGATGTTCTCAAAACTGATAAATTCGTAAGACAGAGGCCCAAGCACAACATTATGAATGTATGAAATTGGAAACTTATTTTATAATGATAGTCACTGTGAGCTAAAAAAAAAAATTAAATTGATTGATTGGGTTGTTTTATGTTAATTTACCTTGCCAAATGGATGAATAATCATAAGCTGCGATAATATTAATTAAAAATCAGTTTGGAATGAAAGAGACTATGTCTTGAAAAATTTACTAATCACGGCAGACTTCATATTTATTTTACAGATCAAAGAAGGCTATTAGTGCTACCATAACAATTAAAAACACGGCTTCAATTTTAAAAGTTTTAAAGCTCTGTGTAAAAAAACTTGCTTAAAATTACATTGAATTATTTAAAGGTACCCAGGAGTTTTACTAATACATTCTTGGTAAGACCATTTAAAATTAATATTCTTGAAGGTATAATTTTCATCAAGCTCGGGTCTCCGAATTGAGATAGAGTGAATGTAAACGGAAAGTGCAGCAGCCTAGGAAAAAGGATTTTTGAGAAGGATTATGCCTGTAAAAGAGGTGAGAGAGAGAGAGAGAGAGAGAGAGAGAGAGAGAGAGAGAGAGAGAGAGAGAGAGAGAGAGAGACGATGAGTAGTTAGAGGTAATTAGAAAAAAGGAAATGAACTCGTGAGAAAATTGCCTAGAGAGAAGGAAGTTGACAAAGAATAGCAAATTAGCTGGTTGGAATAAAATAAATTGAAAATTATTTGCTTACATTGCAAAATAACCAATGGTAGAACAAAACTTAAGAGAAATTGTAGAGACCTCATAGGCAATGGTGAACTTAGAAGTAAGGGTGCTAAGGTAAGAGAACTGACCGAAGTATTTCGGAGGACAGAGGAAATAAGTGGACAAGAAAAATTGGTAACCTAGGAGGATACGTGGTAAGGGAAAAGTCAGAAACCACGAAAATGTAGTTGAGATTTTAGGGAATACTTAATAAGTAGGTCGAGAAATAAATATAAGAAAGCCTAGGTAGGTTCTAAGAGATATAGCTGTGCAAGATTGATGGATAATTAGTGAAACAAGGCCAGTCAGGCTAAATGGTTGGTTAGCAAGAGCAAGGAAACTGAAGGAAAAAGTAGGTTATATGTATCAGTCAGTGAGAATGGCCAACTAGCAATAGTGTGTGCATGGGAATCGAATATAACTGGAGTGAAAAGTTCATACTGAAGTAAGGTTAAATGTTGCAGATCTGTGTATTTTTACGTTCAGCTCATATAGTGTTTTAACTTTATTTCATTGATTTTAACTTATGTCATCGTCTTGAGGAAAACTGCCAGTTTCTTGTCTAAAATACTTATAACTAATTAATTCTTCCATTCTTTCTAAAGGTTTGTTGTCGTAATAGCTACTGCCTATCAACCAGCGAGAGATGGTCTGTATTGGTTATAATGGTACATTAAAACTCAATTATCACTGTTAGAAATGATAAACTAACAAAATTTCATGATTCACCTGATGACCCCGATTTTTGAGAAAGAGATAATCCCATTTAACATATTGTACATGATGGAGTATTTTTTGAAAATGGAAATTACCCTTTTTATATTAACTTTTGACTTATTTTAATTATGATATATAAAAACCATTTCCAGAGCTTCTGTATTCATTCTCGCTTAATTTATATCTTTAAGTAGCTTTGATGAGGAGTTGGCGCATTGCTAATAGTAAAAAAAAAAATTAATGATTGCAACTATTGTGATGATCAGCAACAGCAAAGAATCGAAAGATGGCAGAATATCGAATGCTCGATGGTGCTCAGCGAAGGGTATTGTGACATATTGCATTAGGTATAATACAAAGAGAATGTTTTTATTAAGAGAAATTACGAGATAAAATGACACTCGGCAATAAAAGAATTTTTCATAGTAATTATAACTGGCTTAATTGTGGAAGGGCTTATGGGTTATGAAGAGAGAAGGGATTAAAATTTTGTTAACACCCACGTATTCAAAAAATTATTTGGTTGAGAAGAGGGTAAAGTAAGCAGAAAGTCAATCGAAGGTATTTAACTTGAATAAACTAAGAATATCTCATTCAGAAATGTAAACAAGAGCATTGCTGATGTCCAGAGAGAATGATATAGTTAACGGAAGACGTAATCACTGGTAGTGTGAATAGAAGGTGCGCGTGGGTGCTTATTGTCGATAGCAATACTCGGAAAGTTTGGAGGAAATTATTCGCCAAAACGCTGTCATTTAAATATTCCGTTTTCCTTGCACAGAATATACTGGTTGTTATCAATAACCTGGTGTTATTACTGAAGAAAACTATCTACTTAATGGCACTCAGTTTACACCAGACTGCCTTTTTTGGGGATAGTTCTATTGTAATTTAAAGGTGGCTGTTAGTTTTGGATTCTTAATATTATAATGCATTGCATATTATCGAAAACATTACTTCTGGTAAGAAAAAATTCGGCGGAAAAGGGGCCCAAGAATGGTAATGGTTTTACTAGAAATTGATGTTAACAAACGAAAATATTAACATAATTCATAGGAAGGAATATCAATCAAGTGCTGAATAAGACTATGGAGGTATATTTCAGGTTTGGTTGAGAACTACATGAGACCAGGATGAAAGTCCTAAAGATTCGGACAATTTTTCTATATGGGATGCTAAACGATTAAAAATATTCTGCAAATCTTAGTGGTGATGCCTATGTGGGCTTCCCACACAATAATAATGTAAACATTTTGAAGCATAATTGTTTTTGAGTGTTGTATTGTAATACTTTCCTCAGTAACCCACTAACTTAAATGGCGAGATCTGGCGTAAGTAATATGTATCTATATATATATATATACTATATATATATATATATGTATACACACACACACACACACACACACACACATATATATATATATATATATATATATATATATATATATATATATATATAAATACGCATGCGCACACACACATATATATACAGTATATGTATATTTTTACTTATTTATTAAATTTGTCTTATTGAGGTAGACAGTTTAGCTTCCGAATAATGTCAACATAGTATACAGATCAAAGAGTAATAGTCTACTATTTTTCAAAAATATTTTGATATAATATTTGAAATTAATTATATATAATTTGATTAAATTTTTATATGAATATAGTTAATAACTACCGAACTTGCTTATATAATTTTTAATATATCTATTGATGTTATGACTCAATTAATCTATTCAAGCATATTCTCTGAACGATAGTGTGTGGGCTGGAAAATCGTTGCTACGTTCATATTTTATGTTGATGTCATATTTTTCCATGAATTCCCAGTAGGTGAATCGAGTACCAGAAAATATATAAATTTTTTGCTTCAATGCGTACCTTATTTAAACGACTGATGGCTTACTAGCTACTGATTTTTAAGCAAGAAAAATACTTACATTAAATAGTAGTTAATTGGTAAGTCTCAGCATTGTTATTGTTTTTACTATTAATGCTGTCGATGATTTACGTCGGGGTTTATTTGCTATATCTTACAGTGATACCATTTTAGCAGTTTAGGTTTTCAGGTTCCTTTGAAGATCACCGTGGTTTTAATGCCACTGTGCATTTTGAAATTAATGAAGTCAGTGTAATTCCTGTGCTTTAGACAGAGGGCTAGCAACCTCGCACGTTAAGTTACTGTTTAGAAAACTACAACAATCGTTAAGGGTCTGATGTTAAGTCGATCGAGTTACAGTGTAGTCCATAAAACCAGCAGAATCAGTTATTTAAGGTGTTCATTCGTTGACAGGCTTTCGTATGACCTCATTTTATAACATGGATTCTTCAGAACAGAAGCTCACACACACATACAGAAAGAGAGAGAGAGAGAGGTAAGCAATGAAGAGGGGTATTTTTATAACAGTAAAACTAGGCTATAATTGACATAATTCATGGCAATGGCAAAGACACTTGACGGCGAGTAAAAGCGACAGATAAGACTATCCTGGTGTAATAAAATCGTATCAGCTTTATAAGAACAAAGACTATATAATACCGTTACTCATTATTGTGGACTTCAGCGAAATCATTTTCAAAGGCAGAAATACTACGCGTCGCACTATCCCTTGTTAGTCTTTGATTATACCCGTAGAAACAGCCCCCTTTAAGTTACTCTGTAAATAGTGTTTGCAGACTTCCTTAATGAAATAGTGACCTGCACTTGGTAATAGAGGTAATGGAAGGCGAGGACTTGCACCTGAACCCCTCCGAGGATTTGTTGCGGGATTATAATGTAATGCCGTAGGGTTTCGCCTATGGAATTCTACCTGTTCGTGAACTCTCTGGCTAATTGTTTCTTGGAATAATTACAGGTGTGTTCTTCCTACCTGAAATGGATAGCGCAGTGGAGGGGTAGATAAGCGTCTTGGGTCTTCGAGTCTAAAAATATCAAAGTTGAATGGTGATTGTGGTATTTATGCCAATAAATTGATGAGGAGGTTTCTGATGCGTGCATGGAAGGTCGGAGAAATATGTTTATACTTATTTTACTTTTTTGTATAATTTATTATATTCTGAACTCTACAGGAGGGAGGATTTTATTTATTCCTCCATTAATTCAGTTATTCATATATTTATGTACTTTGTCATTTATATGTGTATATGCATTGCTTGTCAGTCATCTTATATAGATGGTGACTTTATTTCTTAGATCTATCATTTTTATTTTTCACGTAGGGGCACATTATACTCGGTGAAATATGCTTTATAAATGAGTAACCGTTTTTCATATAAATTTTTCCCTTTTTGAGTAATAAAAAGGGGACATATTATTAACTCTGTCATTAAAGTCTATTTGTTAAAACCTTTTTTTTATTTTTTTTACGTGTTTTCAAGGAGAGTGTCCCTGTCTGTTTTAAGCTTGTAGCAAAATATGCCTGACTATATGTGAGTAAAACTACGCTGAAAAGCTGCATTTGTAATGAAATTCAGGAAAACTCCCTTCTTGCCAGGATTCGAACTGGGCTTTGGAAGGATAGCAGGCGATCATTCTATCAACATTCCAACTGGAAGGTGAAACACTTATAACAACTCAGGCGTTTTATACCTGTCATTTCCAAATGTAACTAACCTGAAATTATATCACTAAATTTATCAGTCTGCTTTTCATAGCGTGATGTTAATCTTTTCAGTTGGCTGAAATATATGGAGTTCACTGGTTACATTAATTAGCTCTGTAAATTTATTAGAAAACTTACATCGAGAAGCACAGTTATTTAAGTTCTCGGAAATGGAAGCCAAATTCAAGGTATTAAGTTTGGTTTCTGACAGCGTATTCAATTTAATTCTTTTTAACAGAAGGTCTAAGTTTGATTTTCCTTTATGATTAGCTCTTCAACTATAACCAATATTTTCTTTTTAATATGATCTTCTCACATATCATTTTGGCGTTGCATTTGTAAGCCATTTTGATATATATAGTGTATTTTCGTCGTGTGAATAGTCACATGATTTATTTGGCTTCCTTTAATGGTGGAAAGGAAGCGTAATTTATTTATTTGCTTATTTATTCTTAGTCACTGTCTGCTAGATTGCTCATCACGAGAAAAACAATTTGGTTTGCTTTTCTTTCCATATATTTTCTATTTCCTGAATTGTTAATTAAAAGCCACATTTATTTTTCTGTATCCTAGGACGAACCTTTCCCAGGCCAGCTCGCTCGCAGTACGTGAAGAGAACCTAAACGTCATTTTCGTGCTGAGCGTTTATGGGTCTTCTGAACTAAAGGTAAAGGCTCTCAAACTTTCTTTGGCTATGTGGTTATCGAAGTTAGAATGAATTACTACCATTATGGCATTCCGGCTGCTGCTGATGCTGGTTTAATTTGATTATTAAAATGCGCTCCGCATATACTCTGTTTTTTTTCATCTGTCCATCCGCCTGTGGGGTTTTTGTATGGTAACACTACGTCCCGGGCTTTAGATATTTACGCTAATTATAAGTTTTAGGTAAATTAAAGGATATCTGGGTGTACATTTGTAACTGAAAAGTGTTTTAATAATTTTCTGTATGCGAATTACACCGTTAATATTCGAAATAAGATATTATTATAATCGTTGAATGTAACTATCTAAAGCCCGGGAAGCAGTGTTACCATACAAAAACACCACAGGCGGATGGACAGATGAAAAAAAACAGAGTATAGTATCAAGTTATAAATATGCAGTTATCATATTACTCGTTTGGTACTCTGTGGAGATGACTTTGACTTACCTCACCATTTTCGAAGGTGGAGATTTGCATCTGGAAATACATCTACCTCATGATGATAACCACGCGGAAAAGAAATATTTTTGGCAGCGGTAAAACATTCATATAAACCTTTTGCGTTTTCGAGGGCCAACGCTTTTAGAATTTATGTATAGTTTATCATACTTATACTTCATTTTTATGTGTCTTTCGGTAAGTTTTCCTGCTTCCCTACTGTTATTCAACTAATTTCTTAATTACTATCGCAGCATGCTTGGAAACTCGTTATACAGTGCGTACTTTAGATTATTCTCTTCTGTGCAGAATAAAAACCAATATTGCCAGAAAAACATGCCCCGAGTTCCCCATTGTTACTTGTATTTCTTTTTAACTTTCATATCCGTTGACTGGCTTATTAGTTATATTCCCATTCAAATTGGTTTTGTTGCTATCTAAAAGAGAATGCATTTTTTCCAGTAGAAATATTTCGTGTTAAGTAATGTTGACATTCCAACAGAAACAAAACGGAAATCCTAAATTTTAATTCAGAATTTATTTAAAATTTCTAGAATAATTTTTGTGTAAATGTTTTTTGTATGATTTTAAACGTACGATTCAGTAAAAATGTATAGCACTGGCGATTAAATCACCAACTAGGTTTTAAACTAGATTGTTTCCTCCATTTCATCTGTTTTTTATAGTCAACGAATAGTTGCATTACTAGATGATTCTAACAATAGTATTAAATGGCGTAAAGAAAAAATCTGTTATGTACTCGACAAGGTTGGGTTAGGAAGATTTAAAAGTGAAGTTTTAATGATGTTGTTGGGGAAGTAAACTATATGAGAGAACACCGCATTTCATATTAAGAACGATAAAGCGGACACATAAACAGACAGTTATTCTGTGTTCTGGAATTAATTGGAGGTAAAACTGTAGTTTTGAGGGCGATGACCTTGTTAGGGAGGTGTAATACAACTTTACGGGGCATACGAAAGTTAATGGCGACAACGATATTGTTTTACCTAAACCAGTAATCATTGGGTTTAGCCATGAATATTATGGTTTTTATATAGAAGCTAGCTATTTGCAAACAAAAAAGATGGAATATTTATTAAGATTTAAAGTAGATGGCTTAATGTTTATAAGGGACTGTGAATTACTTTTCCAGAGTATCTGGGTAGTAGCTTTAGAAAGTTTTCAGAAAAAATTACGTGTGACGGAAAGTAAAAGTAATGAACCGTAATGTTTTAGAGATAAACCACGCTTGTCAGTCTTTAAGAAATCGCTAGTGTGTGGAAGACAGTATAACATTCTTCCTGCTTAGTACTAAAGAACTGCAATTAATTAATACATTTTTGCATTTAAAACCTGCATCATCATTAAGTAACTGATACAGTCGTCCATCAGCTAAACGCTGGACTGACAGTAAACTGATAGTCAAACCAGAGCGTTCGAATACTACAAATATCCGCCAAGGTGTAGCAAAGCACCTACCAAAGTGAAGTAAATTAGTGGATTAAGTTACTAAACTCTACGGTAATAGTTTGTGATGTTTCAGGTTCTAAAGCTAGTGGAGGTGACTCCATCCCCTCTAAAGGTCCTACTTCCCAAAAGTTGCATTCTTCTCTCCAAAATATGTCTCTGTTGCCATTTACGAGGTCCACATTTTCACGAAATTCATAAAAATCTGCTACACTAGTTTGCGTAATCATTCTTAAAAACAATCGGACAAACCGATAGACAAAGTTAATACAAATAAACAAACAACCCAAACAAAACACTGCCTCCTTGTCGGACTGAAGATAAAAGAAAATGATTACCTTTTTAAATTGCATCGAGTAGGAACACAATGTAAGAAAAAACAACTAAAAGAATAAAAGGAAAGAAGCATGGCGCCTACACTGTATGACTTAAATAAATTTTCGCTGGTTGGATGGCACTCTTAATCGAGTTTGAGCGAGGCACATGTGTATCTGTTGGAAGAGAGAATTGACGCTAATGGCCCGGTTAGAGTTGGGAAGGTGTTCTTTAATTAGGATGGGGGCCTGGGTGGGAATGCCAAATTGTGTGAGGAATCACTGTTGCAAAAATGTTTCATAGTTTTTGTTAATATGGACGAATGGGGAACTACGGAATGTATGTAACTTCATCTCTTTTACTCTTGATGCTCTACAATTTGTTATTTGTTATTGTTATGGACCGACGATTTTATGTTGTAAATAACACTTGCTGCATATAGGGCTACGTATGTTACCAGAAGAGGATGTGTAGACTGTAGTTGTATGATTAAGTTGAGCTTGTATAACACTTTCAAGAATTCTTATACTAGGTGCTAGTTTGTGGAAAATTCTTAGCCCCTTTGGCAAAATGTCTTTTAGTTTTTGCAAAATAACACCGTTGCCAGAGTACCCAGTTCGAATTAGCTAACTGGAGACATAACGGATAAAAGTGTTAGATTTTGAGGCGAAAGGTGGGAAGGATGGGCGCTGGCTCCTAATTATTAGTTCAAAATTACAGAAAATTAATTTAAGAATAATCTTCCTGTTATTTAATCGGTTGCAATCCTTGAGATGTACCGTACCTGGGAACGCAAAATTGCGTTAGAAAAATTACGTTAGTTTGACCTGTTCCAAATCCCTAACTTAGAGTATGTACCATTATTTCATACTGAGAACAGCCATACTAAAGACTCTTATGCCTCTGGTTTTCCGATTTTGTTTTCTGATACACTCTGCGTTCGTTCTTAAGTGCTAGACTATTTGGTTCTGATGTTTAAGGTTACTCATTCTTCATAACTTAAAGAACGCCTATAGAGTAAAACCACTTTAAAATAAAGCGAATATTTAATTCTTTTTGAAACATTAATTCTTCACGAGTATTCAAAGCTGTTCATGTTAGAAGAGATAATCGATACTTATTGTGCTTAACACTTTTCTTGCAATCATAAGGTTGCCAGGGTTAAATCACGATACTGTTTTTTTTATACTTAGAAGATAATTAGCAGGAGGACAGATTAATCAGTGCGTAAATGGGACCATCACGTGTTGGCCAGAACATATTTTTTTGTTTAGAACAAAGGATTTACTTAACTTTTCTAACTGCATTTCATTTTAAATATTATGACAATGTAAACGGGAAATCGAATAACTTCAGAACATTTGCTAGCGTTTTTGGCTATTTTTCGTTCATGTTTCCATTATTCAAGAAAATAGAATCTTCCTCGAATTTTAATATTGATGAATATTAATCATAACCGTAGTTCCAAGTCGTTAGAGTCCTCTCCAGAGAAAAATATCCACTTCTGAACCATTGAAAACTATTTAGTAAATCTTGAAAAATTCCTCGGGAAAAACAAGTCTCTTGTGAGTGATCAGCATTTTTGCAAATTATAATGGTCCATTGCAATAAACAACTCTCTCTTCTAAATAAGCAGCATAATTTGAGTCTGTGAAGTCCTCCAAAAAGGGAAAGTGTCTTTTAATGATTGCTTCTATTTTTCTGTAGGTTTCAGAAGTTTTCAATAGAAGTCTTACTCTAAAATATAATGTAGCGTAAAAATCGTTTTTAAAGGAGATTCTTGCTTCTGATATAATATCTTAAATATACAATTTTTTTTTCTTTAAAACAGGATTTTATCATCCAAATAAGTGCTTACACGTCTCTAAGAATGTCTTAATTCATCACCAGAGAATGCCTCAATTCAGTACCTGAGAAAGTCTCAATTCCTTGCCTAGGGAAATCTCGCTTCTTTACTTAGGATTTCACATCAATAAGACACTAAACTCTTATTAATTACAAATTAATTTTCACTATATTTGATCGTCGTTTTACATATGTTAATGAATCACATATTTTTTCATTTTGTTATGTTTACCACCACCAACATTGGATCAAAGCTTTGCATTTACATGCATGTTTGTTTGTTTGTTTACCTCTGTTCGCAACACAAGTGCACATTCTTTATGGGTTTATTATACTATTTCTAATTTCGTGGAGAGGAGAGGTAAGAATGAATAGATGATTACATTTGAGATATCTCTATAGCTGGCATTTGATTATTACAATTTGTAGCAATCTGCTACCAACGATTTTAAGAACAAAATATATTAAACTATTTACCTATAAACGCGAATTCTCAAGCATTACTCATCCTCTTAGACATAAATCTCCACTGACATTGTAAGATCAGGAATTTTGTGACTGTAAATAATGCATTATGGTAATGCAATTACGCACTGATCTTATTTCTTAAGCCTCTGAAATTGCTTTGGCAGAACTGAATTATTCAGGAAAGCTGAATTATGAATATAATTTGCCGTGCTGTTTGGTCGTAACTATATTCCTGCGTCCCAGAAAATTTATCTGTATTATTTATTGAAGATCCGGTAATTTGCTTTCGTTCAGTGGTAGTCTCTCTCTCTCTCTCTCTCTCTGTAATCTCATTTCAACGGCAAAAATGACTGACTTTTACCCTTCTGTTGGCTTTGTTTCTTTGTAATTACTTTAGTATAAGGAACCAACGAATGTAGTAAAATCTCCACTTATGAGGAATGAAGCTGCCCATAGTCTAAGTTGGGACATGGACCGGATCAGTGAATGGTGTAGTCGGTAGGGTATGAGGCTGAATTCCATTAAAACGGAAACTATTGATTAGCGGATCTTGTACAGATTTCCCACCCTATTCTCCCCTTCGGGTGAATGGAACTTTACTGAATTAGTCTGAAGCTTTAACTATTCTAAGTGTAAATTTTGACAAACGTCTAATGGAAGTTTCAGCAAATGTCGCACGTAAGTTAGGTACTGTTCGTAAGGCCTCGTGTTTTTATAAGATTGATAAAATCAGTTTAACCTGTTTTAGGTCATTTGTTAAATAGCTGTCTGTGCTGGTAGGTTTCAGTTTCCTAATAGTAGCAGTTATGATTTGGACCACTGACGGATGGTCTCTTGTTTGTCACCTTTTCATAAGTTGTATTCATCAGAGATCTTCCAGTTAAACAATGGATCCCTGATCCCCTTTGTCTGCCGAGAGCAACTGGTTTCGCTGAACAGTAGCACTAATATGCAGTCAATGTGCCTCGCTGTCGAACTTCTCAGTTCCAGAGGTTCTTTATTCCTCACACCGTTGGACTGCGGAACAGCCTCCCAGAGGATGCCGTGCAATTGGAACTTCAAAAGTTCAAGCGAAAATGCGTTGCATTACTACCCTAATACTAATACTATTTTTTCTTGTTTTTTATACATGTTTACCATTTATGTATTTATTAAATTATTTTCGCTTACTCGTGGAATAAGCTTACAAACTACTTTGTTGTTGTTGGAGGCGGGGTAGGAAACGTCTATGGTAGAGCCTAAAAAGGTCTGAAAAAGGTGTTTTGCGTCGAGTTAAAGATAAAGGAATTTTAGGATAGGAGGTTTATGATTATTTATTAGACTGGAAATGTAATAAATATAAATAATGGACACGTTATATAGTACAGAAGAATTATTTGTAATAAAATATAGTGTATTTATTTTTATTTTCGTTGGTGAAACAAGATCATATTTGACTAGATTTTTGCACGTTTTAATTTACGTTAAAAGTTAGGAATATAATGTTGACAACCGATGTGTAAAGGAAAATCTAGAGCACATCCCGAGTAAGCTGGAGGTCGGATCACGCTTTGTTTCTTTTTTAATAAGTTGTATCTCTTTCTGCGTGTCCCTTTACTTCCTCTTACTTCTCCCTAATGAACACCATATTCTTGGAAGCTTGAATTTCAAGTCAGTGGCCCCTGTGGGCTTGTTTCATATGAATAGGTTCCATGTACTGAATAATATATAATAATAATAATAATAATAATAATTTTGGAGAAATCATTGTGCCACAGTTTCTGTTGCATAAGAAAATTTTTTCCCACTAAGGATATAGAATGTTTCCTGTACTGTTCTATTTTGGAAATACAATTGATTTTGTTGCTGTTCCTTCATTTCCTTTTTTAAAAAGTTGTAAAGCTGATTACACCGCAAGGAAGATGGAAGCTGAACAAATAAAGTATCTAGCAATCACTTCGTATGAAATAAAAAGTATGATTTTTTAGTTAGTTAAATTCAGCGTCGATTCACATTGCTGTTAACGCGAGTTTAGTCAAAAACATGTATAAGCATTCAGCGTAATAAAAGTAAATGTGTTCACGGACATAACTGACAAAGAATGAAGAAATTAGGTAGACGGTTTATTAGACGTCTTGGTAAAATTTGTTAAATAAAATATATTTGTGAATATGGAATAAACGTATATTCAAGCAAGTGTTAGACGAAAGCATGAAAAGTAGGAAATCCTCTTAGATAAAATTTTATAAATATTCTAGGAAGAAGTTAAATTAAACTGAATAAAGATAAAAATGAGAGAAACCGCTGTGTATTTGCAAGGAGATTTTTTGTGATCTGTGATAAAAAAATGTTAAAAAAGTGAAAATAGCTGCTACGGAAATTACACTTGGTTTTTACCAGCCTCTCCTGTGTAACTTATGTTCACTTCCTTGAAAGGAAGTAGGCTTAGGATATCCACAAATAAGAAAGAGTATGGAACAACGTTTTTCCTCGGTAGTTTTTTTTTTTTTTTTTTTTTTTTATGGGAAAACCATTTTTCCGATCTATTTTTTCCGTGGCAGGTGCGTCATAGTGACGGGGCGTAAATAACCGGCAGAGCAGCATGGATAGCGAACTATTTTTATTATATTTGTACTCTCTCCAACACTGTGGATCAGTCATGTTTGTTTTAAGCCTATACTCTTTCAGGAGAGAGAGAGAGAGAGAGAGAGAGAGAGAGAGAGAGAATTTGTAGTATGTCTTATTACGACATCTACTCTATGAGAACTGAAATTAAAAGTTACTGCAATTATTTCCACATGAAAGACAACGATGTAAACTCATGAAGGTCTCGACACTATAACCTCCAGTACAAGACACAATGCTTCAATGTCCTACAAAGGTGCTGTAGTCTTATAGACAAGATGCTATAACTTGTATACTGTAATCTCCTGCACAGGAGGCTATGCGTTAATCTTATGTGGAAGTTTGGATGCTGTAATCTTATAAACAAGATGCCACACTGTAACTTCCAGTATAAGAGATGATACATTACTCTCAACACAAAGCTGGAGGCTTTAATCTTACAGATGAGATGCGACATGTTACCTCCTGTACAAGATACTTTGCTGTATCCACCATTTATACAAGGATGGATGCTGTAATCTTATATACGAGAGCGACACTGTAACCTCCTGTACGATACGTGGTGTTGTAATTTCATGAGGGATATCTTACTTCGTTCTCCCTTTTAAATAATCATCATCTTTTCCAAAATCAGATCAATTCGGTAGTACTGCCACCTATATGACGAAAATTACGTTTTCCAAAACAGAGAAAGAAATTTAATATGTATTGTATGTTGTATTTTTGTTTTTCATTTTGGCTAATCACAAGCTTTATAAGTAGAAAAGACACTACCTTTAATTTCACATTTAACAAGATATGTTTATTATATTTATTACTATTATTTGTACCTGTTATATTGTAGGACTATCTAAAGGCTTGACTAAATTAAGAAAGGGGTCAACGTTTTCAAATGGTAGTCATGAATGTCACTTAAGATTAATTCATTCAACCGTCACTGAGCTTGATTGAGAGAGAGAGAGAGAGAGAGAGAGAGAGAGAGAGAGAGAGAGAGAGAGAGAGAGAGAGAGAGCTCTTTTCTGTTGAGGCAAAGGTAGGATAATTTTTATGGAAGGAATGTTCTACTCTCATTGCATCGCTAATAGTTTGCAAATAACTTTCGTTTACAAAATGCTCTTTTGTAGAAAAAAAAGAAGACATTTCCTCACTCCTATTATTATATTATTATATAAGAATATTTTCTTGCTTAGATGTTTAGATTCGTGTTCATTAACAAAGAGCATAATTGCAGAAGAAATATAACTTCATAACTTTTTAACCATTCAAGGTATACGATGAAAGTCCATTTTTGTCTCTGTCCTGAATGCAGTTATATTCGTCTGTATTTTAATATTATATTGTCTTCTCAGTGTGGCATAGGTGGTCTGGTGTGTTGTCGGAGGTCACAGTGAGTCTCGAGAGTCAACAAAATGTGCGAGTGAGTTTGCCAATATCAAAATGTTTTTTAGAAATACCGATGGTTTGTTTTATACTGTCGTGATTGCTGAAGAACGTTTTAATTTGGTTTGCAAGTACCAGGTGTATGTGCTTCAATATTAAATAAACCATAATGTTATTATTAAAATGAAGGACATTAATATTCATGCTGAATATTATATAGTGGAACGTAGCCCCAACCCTTAAGAGAATCATTAGCGTAACGTGAGTTATAGTGATATGCTTATGCATGAAATAATTGTAACCCAAGGAAAAGTGATGGCAACAGTGATGAAAAAAATAAAATAGAATACAAACAAAAGAGAGAATCACAGTTCGACATCCGAGTACTATCTGATAAAGGAAAGATACTTTCGTGTTCTGTTGAACCTATTTTATACCAACGATTGCTTTCAGTAAACACATAAGTGTGAACGCACATACACACACGCACAGACACTCACAGAAATTGCAAAATTACAAAACATGTGTTTACTTTAGCGACCTATTTCGAAACCCCACTTTGTGTGCAATGCTCAAACGCTGGGTCACTCCTTAATTATCCCTTCCTCGTGTCCGTGGAAATGCAAAGATGTCTAGGCGCAAGTGAAGTAAAGACGAGAGATTACTCCTAACTAGATCACACGAAGGACACTAACCTACTTTGTGGCAGCCTGGCGTCTGCCACGTGTGTTGAATGCCAGCTGTGGAGGCGACGAGGCAGGCCACCAGCGTTAGCCAAGAGCTCACCATCACAGCGCCCTGTAATCAGAAAAAAATCATGTTTTTTATTCATTTTCCTTTTTTAGTATTTCCATTGCTTTGTAATTGTAGGTAGTTATGTTTTTTTTTAGAATACGTTAAAATATTAAGAGACAAATAACCCATTTAGATCGAGTTCACTGTAACGCTGGGAATAACTTGATAAGTGCTCCTGCCATAACCACAATTCAAAGTTTCTCAGATTGGAGCAGTATCATACACTTTAAATGTAAGTTTTACCAGGTTCGATATTGACGGGTTATTAGTGGCTTAATATTTAAGAGCATAAGGATTTTATACGTGAAATCAGTAACAAAAACCAATATATAGAATGTATTCTAAATTAAATATACTATATATACACATGAATTTATGTGTGTATGTATCTCTGTGCTTGAAATAGCTGAATAACAAATAAATAGTGTTTAAAATTACTGTTAAGCACTCGAAAATCGCAAAAAAATGTTTTCTAAAAAGTGCACGAATTTGTCACGCTCGAGTTTAAGTTTTACTGTAATCATTTCGTTATTCATGTTGATTTATTTTTTTTTTATTTTTCATTTTTACTTATTTTTTTACACAAGATTTTTACAAGATTTGCAGTAAATTTGAAGTTCTATGAAATTTTTAATTTTTTCATTACATTTATAAATGTTTATTTGAAAATAATAATGTAGAAAATACGCGCTGTGTTTTAGCTTAACTCTAGAACTGTTATGCAATAGACAGTATTTGAAAGATATGTTGTCATAAGGTGGGAATAGATTATCCTTAAGTACGAATTTATTTGCCTAAATTTAATATCGTTTACATTATGCGATTAATTCCCACTTTGAAAGGCTTAATATTCTCTAAAACGATCAGTTGAAAGTGTTACTCGATAGTAAATATTGAAAACAAACGAAAATTACAATTCTATTTTGAATACTAAAGTACTGTCACAATCTTTTTCGTTTGGCTATGACTGAAGATATAGTCATCATATAATCTGGTGCCTTAATGCTGGTAGTATAGGGTTACCTAGTTCAAGCACTGTCAATTGTTAAACTTGATCAGTATTTATATACAGTTTCCTTATATAGTTTCCTTAGTGACTCGTATCAACTTGATTATGTGTGTGTCCACACTACAGTAAAACATGTCATGAGCAAATGTCGGAATCTTACTGTACATATGTCACAAATAGGCTGAGCACAAGTGGAGAACGAAGTTTTGACTAAATAATCGTATTAAACACGGGTTAGAACTATTAATAACACGTTGACTTGTGTTTAACATGTTTGTGATGGCTGTGAGATGGTTATCGACATGTGTTTATTACATTTATATTTTTGTGTGGACGAAGATGAACCATAAGAATAGGATGATGTAGAACGTGACCTAGAAAATGCTTTGATTCAGACCCCGTTAAGAGAAAGAGTTGACGGCATCTTGACTTAACAGTGGCTGATCTAATTTTTTCTTTGAGAGTATCTTAAAAGTTGGTTTTGAGTACTGAACTGAACTCCTCTAAAAAAAGACGATATTAACTTAGTCTTGTTAGTTTCGGATTTACACTTGATTTAGAGAATGGCTGGTTAAGACGTATGGGATACATTTCTCTGGAAATTACTGATCTAAAAATTCGACTTCGAGTGATCTGATTGAATTTGGTTTAACTGCCTAAGGAGCTGAATGATTTAAACCTTATTTGAATCATGACTTGGATGTAAATTTTTCTCCGAAGCTTAATTTTATTCAGTTGACTTGTTTAATGGCATTGATTTGAAATTGAAGAAAGATTAAACACTCTGACTAGGAGGAGAGTTAATAAAATTGACGTAGATAAAGAATTTAACCGAAATATGAATAAAGAAGAAAGGATGCTTTCACTGAGCATCAGAGAACTAGTTATTTTAAATAGGATGATATAATGACTTTTTATATCTAAATTGATGCTCCATTTTGGTGTTTGTGATGATGCTCAAATTCGAACGAATCATTATATCAAGGAAATTGCAGTTTTGGTAAAAGTATTTTGTAATTTTGATAGCAGCCATTGAAATTATAGTACCATTAATCTCTCTCTCGTTACTACGGTTTTAATAGACATTTGCTATTTTGTTTCATTTGCATGTATAACAATATTCGCTTATATCGCTCATTGGTTTTAAGAATTTATGAGTATTATTCATGTAAACATGTTTATAGGCAAAATTCACACCAGTATTTATAGGTATATTTTACGAATGTACGTTTTTATAATCGATAAGATATTATATATATATATATATATATATATATATATATATATATATATATATATATATATATATATATATATGGACAAATTGCAGCCATGAAGGGAAATTGAAACACTGGAGATGCTAAGTACTTTTACCTTATTACCAAGCCACCATGATCACAGCAGCTAAAGGTATACAGAAGCAAGGGCCTACATAAATGGTGGGTACAAGTCATAAGGGAATACAAAAAGGTCGGGAGGTCACAGAACTGTCGACAGATTAAAATCTAAATGTATTTATTGGTAATCCTCTTTATTCTATCTTTCAATTCTTTCAGAAACATAATTTTTATAACCGGGAAAAAATAGTCCTTGACTTACATTAAAATTATTAACCCAAGTTAACTTAATCAAAATAGATTCTAACAAGTTCCTTGAAATAGTTTCGTTACAATGTGACAATATTTGGGCTTTGCATCCAATGTATTCTGTGGGACTTTTTACTCAAGTGTAAAAATAAAGCATTATTTGTCTGACCTGTTCTTACAGATTATTCGTGTGATTTTAATCCGGTGTTCAATTCTTTACTGGTCTGACCTAAGTAAAATAAATCACAATCCATACAAGGAATTTTGAATAAAATATTGCTATCTTTTAGGGGTATTTTTTATAAGCATGTTTTTTTACATTATTATATGTAAAAGATACATCTCTATTAAACTATTTTAAAAAAGGTTTTACAGCCTCAAATCCAATAAAATGTGGCAAACAAAATGTGTTTGAAGGTACTTCTTTTTATCTTTCCGATTTTTCATAGATGGTCTTAATAGCTTCATTGTAACTTTGTTCGTATAATCATCAGTTTTTTTATTTCTTCGTGATTTAAAATTATATATATATATATATATATATATGATATATATAGATAGATATATATATATATATATATATATATATATATATATATATATATATATTGCGCTTTAGGATTTACTAACATACTTTTCATTGGCTAATATATATATATATATATATATATATATATATATATATATATATATATATATATATATATATATATATATATATATATATATATATATATATATATATATATATATATAGTATATATATATATATATTGCGCTTTAGGATTTACTGACATACTTTTTTATTGGCCAAAATAAATAATCCATGTATTTATGAAAGTAGCTATCTCCTAAGTATGATTTATCAATACAAGTTTTCGAGAGACTGCCATGAATAGATAAGGACCCCCAGTATTGTGTTTTGCAAGTATGAAGGTAGTGAAGTTTAGCCATAAACAACCCTAAGGGACAACGAAAAAGTTAAAGGATGTTGTGTAGAGAGTTTTGAAAGAGGATTAAAGTAGTCTAGTTTTGGATGATAAAGTGAGAATCCTGAAGGGGAAGAGAGGCTCCACCGAATACAGATAAAGTGTAGAAAGTTTTTCCTTTCCTATTTTTTCTTAATCGGTTTAAGGCAGATGGGAAAGAAAGCTGCTGGTGATATTGAGGTGACAATGGTTTCTGGGATTTTTTTTTCTCTTTTACAAAATTTCAAGCTCGGAACGAAGTAATACACATCTCTACTGAAGTTCTGATTTTTTAATTGAAATAAACGTTACGTAGTCTGTTATTTTTTGTAACTGTTAACTAAAGATGGAAATTAAGAAATTAGCTTAGACGGGAACTGAATTGTAGTCTTTTAGATATAGAAATATATATAATATATATATATATATATATATATATATATATATATATATCACATATATATGCATGCATATATATAATATATATATATATATATATATATATATATTATATATATATATATATATATATATATATATATATATATATATATATACACACATATATATGCATGCATATATATAAATATATATATATATATATATATATATATATATATATATATATATATATATAATATATATATATATATATATATATATATATATATATATATATATATATATATATATATATATATATATGACTCACATCATGAGAACCCAAGTCTTTCATTTGAAAGACGAGACCGCTGACAACCAGGCGTCACAAATCATAAGAAAGGCAAGAACTACACTGTACCTAAGACTTTACCTGGCAGGCTAACTGCCTTCCATACCAGCGAGTTGCCTACAGCTTCCTGGCTCATCAGTGACCCAATTGACAGCATATCATTCGGATTACCCTTACTGAATGAATATGATAGAAATAATCAACACACAATCACGTGTGGAACAGAAATAAATTTCGTACCCATATCAGGATCGAACCCTTGCCTCGTCTTTCAATTGAAAGACCTGGGTTCGATCCTGATGTGAGTCAGATATATATTTCTGTTCCACACGTAATTGTGTGTTGATTATTTACCCACACATTATATATATATATATATATATATATATATATATATTATATATATATATATATATATATATATACACGTGTGTGTGTGTGCACTCAAGCAGGTTAGGGCATCTGGAAGGCCGCAGATTTAGAAGAAACAATTCGATATTGTACGTACGGCCTCAGTGCAACCCGTTTCAGGACATTTGTCCTTCCTTTACTAGAATAATGTTCTCTGGTGGTGTCTGCTTCTGCCATAAGTTGTATTTGAAGAGAGATCTTTCGCATTCATAATTGATCTCTGATCCCCCTGTCTTGTCAAGAGCAACCAAATTTGCTGAACAGCAGCACCAATGTGCAGTAAATACCTAGCTGTCGAACTTATCAGTTGGACTGTGGAACATTGTTCCTGAGGATGTCATGAAACTGGAACTTTAATTCAAGCGAGGAATCAATGCATTATTATTCTAAAGCAATTCTCTTTTTATTTTAATAATTTACCCTCATTTTTATTTACTTATTAATTTGTTAATTATTTTTCATCTTTTAATAAGTTTTCTCTGTTTTGTGTATTTACCATTAGTTTCTGTTGCTTCTTTTTGATAAATAAAATATTCTTTGGAAGCTTAAATTTCATGTTAATGGCCTCTGTGGGTTTGTTCCATATGAAGTGAGTTCATCTTCTGAATAGTAATAAATGATAATATTTGTATGTATGCATTTTCCACCTTTCTCCCCAGTATGTATACCCTTTCTGTTTCTCAGCAAGTCTTTGGAAATGAAATGAGACGATGTCTTCCTGATACATATGGGTTTAACAATAAGAATTCGTCGGCGATTCATGTGTAAAATTCAGTTTAATGGTCGTTGCTAGTATTTTTAACAAACAATTGTAATGATCTCTGACATATTTGCAAAACCCTCAGTGTCCTTCCATATGGTATAATAATTCCTCAGAATATTCGATTTACGATTTTTTCATTATTGCAGATTTTTCTTTATTTCCAAGGTAGACATGCTTCCTTGTTCTTGACCGGTTACTATGGTCAGAGCTTAAGCTTTCGTTCCCCTGTTTAATTATATCGTAATCACTTCGCAAACATGGAGCGCTTGAAACCGCAAGGTAATTAATTAATAATGTATCACCTTGAATAATCAGGCCCGCATTTCTGTCCAAGAGAATCCGTTATGAGATTTCCAATCACTATGGATGGTACCGCATCTCCTCGCCCATTAATGTCCCAATCTCTTTCCTGATCCAAAATGAATATTCAGGTCTGTCATCTTAGGATCGAGATGGTTTAGAGGTAGAGAGGCTTTCTTCAGTAGACGGTTCCCTCCCAAGCCTCGGTCATGTGGATGAATAAACTCAGTCCTGCTCAGTTTGTTTACATAACAAAATCCATATAGAGCATGCGGATGTCTTGAGCCACCCACGCAACGTTGTCGCTTTGAGTATTATGGCTGTTTTGTTGTATGCATATTCATTATCATTAATGTTTTCGGAACTGGTTTAGATTTTTCGCCTATATATTACTGTTCGCTTCTTCCCTTCCCTGTCGTTTAACTTGAGGTTTTTTGTTCTAGAAGATTGTTTAGCAAATACCTGATTTTTTTCTTTTAAAGTACGCAGTTTGACTATGCACTGGGACTTTTTATGGTCTTTGTTTCTTCCTAATGGCTAGATTCCTAAGATCTATCACGGCATGGAAACACCCAGTGCGTCTGTGTTGACGTAAACTGAATTAGGTACCTGGCTAGATAATCAACTCTAAGGAGAAGAAAGGCGGAAGTTACCATGATCCTAAACTGTCTCTCTGCGAACCGGGCAACTAACACTCTCTGGAGCCACTGTGCATGTTTGCGATGATATTAGGAATACCAAGTCGTATTAGAGGTATGTTATAGATGAGAAAATATATATATATATATTTATACTAATATAGTATATTATATATATAGGTATTAATGTATTTATATATATATAATATATATTCTTTAATGTATATATATATATATATATATATATCTATATATTATATATATGATTATACTTATATTATATACTAATTTATTTATATATATATATAGATATACGATAAATATATATAGATCATATATACATAATGCTATATATATATACATATACACCTATAATATATATATAATATTTATTTAGTTATATAGATATATAATATATAATATATATAATATATAATTATATAATAGACGATATATTATACATATATATATATAATAAGATAGTATGTAATGTAATTTATGTATGTATGTATGTATGTTGTATGTATGTATGGTATGTATGATGTATGTATGTATGTATTATGCTGTATGTGTATATATATATATATATATATATATATATATATATATATATATATATATATATAGATATATATATATATAATTATTTCCCAGGTCAGCACGTAAAAAGGCAAATGCGTATTGCCTGTTTGTGAGTCCATGATGTCCGATTTCCATTAATTTCTAGCTGTTAGATTGCTCAAATTTGTATGTTCATAGGTAATTCCGGTATAAAGTTCCAGTTTCTTAGTAAACAACTTGGCATGTAGAAGGGGCTTGTTGAAGCAACTCGGCCTCATAGAAGCCGAGTGGGAACTGAATGCAAATGAGAGAATATGCGAGAGCTGTAGGGCTACGTTTCGGGTTAAGGAAGGCTTAAGGATGAAGAATTAGACATAATTATCTATTTAGTAAGGTCAGCATGAAAACATGAAACAGTTTTAGGTGGTTTGATTACAAGGGAAGAATAGAGGATTATAGATTGGTGAAAAGTGCGTATAATTCGGTGGATTGAGAAGCTGTGATTGATATTACCAACGTTTTTCGGAAGTTTTCTACGACGAGGTTAATTGTTGAGTCAAAAATTAAATGATAACAATTTCCGTGATTATTTTATTATTTTCCTTGAATCAATTCCAGCTGAGTATGTGAACAATTATCTGAATATGAATGTACAATATCACGAAAGAACTATCTTCATTCACACCTCGCCTACCAAAAAGCATTGTTTTTCCAGGGCTAAATCAATGAAGTACCTGTTCATCAAGATTTAATAAAGAAAGAAAATTTGATTAAACGTGTACAGTGAAAGCCCTAGCTGTCAACGCTTCCTCTTAACGCCATCCAATTACTTTCGGCGTCCTGGGGAGGATTTTGAACATAAACGCGTGGGACTTGATTAAACGGATCGATAAGTATATTTTGACGTTAATCAATTTATCAAATGGGAAGTGTCTGTTAGATTTTCTTGCTTTTTATGCTTATTTATTTTATGGGTTGTATTTATTCCTTTTTATGCTGCAAAATAAATAATTTGTACTTGTTACTTCCGTCACGGTTAAAGGGAGATTAAATAGATTGTACGTTTGTTCACAAGGTAACTTGAAGTTAGTGATGGATTTAGATAAAAATTTTAAAAAGGGATTGGTATTAGTCAAGAAGTTAATGAAATGTTAACTACATCCAAATCAGGAGGTGGACCCAGGATTCTTGTTTCTAGGGTTGGCGGATGCTTGCAGTTTACATGTTATTTCTAGTTGGATTTACAGCGAAATGCATATCAGACTATAATATTTTTTTTTATCTTATCAAAAAGTAAACTCTAGTATGCATCATTTGAAAGACTTTTTGGAATACTCCTGGTTGCATACTAGAATTTTTTTTTTTTTAATCGAGATATCAACATATGACCGTCGAATGCTGATCGCTCATAATTGCAGGTCACGTTGATTAAAACGCGAATTCATTATGATGAAATTGATATTTACGACAAGTGGCGGTAATAGTATTAATCCCTTAGTCATGCGTTTCATTCGCCATCATATGATATACGTGCCAATAATAATTCCATTAACTTTGATGAATATGGCTCTATCGAATGTAAAGCTATGACTTTTTTTTTTTATCTGTTAGTCATACACCTGCCATCTGACGCGTGGAAAAACAATTTATTGGAAATTAATTCACTCGGAATTCAAGATTTTTGCTTTATCTTTCTCTTTCTTTGATTCAGAGGGTTTACCGCACATCACTGTCATCCATTACCACTCCAATTAATGACCCGATTCTGTGTATCTTAACTTCTGTATTTAAGAGATAAGCGGTGTAGCGAACATGTTTTCCCGACGTTCATTGATTGTTACCGACAAAGTTTCAACGAAACCCATATACTGGTCAGAGCATTGCAATATCGGATTATTTATATCTATCTGTCTATCCATCGATATATATATATATATATATATATATATATATATATATATATATATATATATATATATATATATATATACACACACTCACACACACACACACACAACTAGCTGGTGTTGAAGCCTCGAACTGAGTATGTTAACGCAAGAACATTCATTAACACTTCCTTGCAGTGACTGAATTTCTTTTCATAAAAAGCGGAGAACTTAGATTCCGGTGAGAACTGAAGATAGTCTTATAGTAGCTGACATATTACTACCCGGAATGGCAGGTGTGTTAATTGGTCACGAAAAGTGTAACATGAGATTTTTTATCGTATATAAAGCTCTCCTGACTTTATATTTACGTACGATTTATTGCATTACATCACCAGAACTGTTTGGAACAAATCAACTCCGTTAGTTTAGAGCGAAACAAAGGCAATTCATAAATACCTTCTAAAGAAATAAAGCAGTCATTCTTCTTTGGACAGTTTTTCGTGACGGGTGACTGTGATCATTACCCCTCCTGTCCTTCAGCACGCGCATACGATAAACATGTTTCACGTTCTATTCCGTCTTACCCTGCCATAATTAGATTTTAGTTACTTCCGCTTAGTTCTCTCTAGAAGGCCTAAAGAAGAAACAAAGAAAGACAGAGCCGTTCGAGTTGAGATTGGGCAGGCTGAAAGAGAAAAGAAATACTTGTATTTCGTGAAATTTCTCGTATTACATTGGTAACTAAACACCAAGAACCGACTGTACGTTGTTCGCTCCAGGGTGGAAAAATCATACTTCTAGTGATCGTGTTGCCTTTCCGATAGCGGGTACTGGGTCAAGTAATTGTCTAGAAAGCTTCATGTTTACTTTGTTGGTTTGAATGGCGATTCTCGGTATTGCACACCCTTCGTGTAGAAGAGTATCTGATAACGACTAAAGGACGTGATGTCAGAAGGTCCTTTGAAACATTTTTATTACAAAACCTGTGATGGGTGTATTGTCTTGTAGTTTGTGCATAGATGTACAAGAAGAAAGATCGTCCTTATGGCTGTCCTTTTGTTTGTTCCGTGTTATCTCAGTTCATCCTGCTTGATTGAAAGGAGCTAAAACATGGTACAAAGATAAACCATCGTACTTAGATGCACAAGAAGATAGTAACTAACCTTGGCCATAAACAATAAGCGACAAGCGCCTCATATATGACACGCATGCTGCAGTAATAAAGCCTATTTTAGATAAGACCAGCTAAGTGACTTTGACTTCATCAATGACCTTCACACTAAAAATAGTTGCCATTGTGGGCATTGGTGTTCCAGGAATCATCTTGTATCGATTGAATTGCAGGACTTATTTACTTTTTGAGGAATGGTGTAATTAGCATTTGATAAAGAACAATTTTCATAGAGATGAGTTAGTCGTTAGTGTGTATATATATAATATATATATATATATATATATATATATATATATATATATATATATATATATATATATATATACACATATACATATATATACACATATATATAATGGCATATATGTTTTATATGCATATAAATACGTATATACACTTACCTGTGCATATACATACTTTAATGCAGAAGTGGTAGGAACGCATATATCGAAAGAGGCATATTACTATCTTTCTCCTTGGAACCCTAGCATTCACGATGCATAAGTCCAGGAATACACCTCACGCAGGTGGAGGGGAACGATGGCGAAGTATGATGTTGCTATAGAAAGTGTTTTCGTGAATGCCAAAGTTCAGGGCTGACCATTTCTTCCTTACGACTTTCTTCCGTGACTTTCAACATAACCATCGGGCACCTACTCGAGGGTACTCCCCCGACTCCATATGTAAGTCTCGACATGAATTCATTGCCTGACGTGGATACGTCTGTTTTGCAAACACACACACGCTACAAGAATGCTTTAAGGGGCTGATCGCATGCTTTCTACAGCAGGTATACAAGGGTCTAACAAAACGTACCCAGTCATTTAGTACTCTTGTTAGTCTCAATCTCGGATAAAAAAGGGTAACTAACCCCCGAGTCAAGAAACAAGCTCCGTGTTAACGCCTCAGTTTAGAACTTAAGATGCGTAGCTGTACTTCTTAACAAATCTTAGCGGTCTGGTTTAAGCGACAGTGGGTTGTAATGTATTTCGGAGAATTACAGAGAGAAAAAACTAAAGGGAGGGGTGTGAGGGAGGGATCCGATTACAAAACAATTATTATTTTATTTTCCATGATTTCTCACACTTGTAAAATATGTCGAATTTCTTTAAGCGGTCAGTGAATTAAACTTATCCATAGTGGTCTTAAGGTCTTATAAAAGAGATGGATTGAGTGCAGGAATAATATCCAATGCCTAGTAAGATAGCAAGCGTTAATGAATCTCCCATTAAAAGTGGGGAATCATGTATAAGGCTTTATTACAGACTTATACCCTCGCACACACACACACACAACGATACTGAACACACGTTTATAGGTGCACTAAGATTTATTTCGCTATCAGATTCATTACACAAACGTAATATAGTACAACACCTAGATCTTGATCAGCATAAAAGAAGGATGGCGTTGTTCGCTAGTTCTCTCTCTCTCTCTCTCTCTCTCTCTCTCTCTCTCTCTCTCTCTCTCTCTCTCTCTCTCTCTCTCTCTCTCTCTCTCTCTTTCTTCAGGGGATTTGAGATCCCACCTGTCATGTTTTAATTTTACTCTAAAGAAATAGTTATTGATTTTTCCCACAGGTTTCAATTTTTAAGTTGTATAACAACTGTCAAGCTATTTTCCTTTTTCGCTTGCAAATTCTAAGCATACATGTTTGTCTCTTTTTTATTCTAATGAAACTAATTTTTTATATTTATTTTAGTATTCTTGTCCCACTGTATAAGTTTGAATTGTAATTTGACGTAAAAAAACAATTTAAATTTTTATGCGGACGACGTTGTTTAATTTAGATATAACCGGTCTCAAAGGTATAGTACTGAGATGAAAGATTTCCTGAACAAAGATTTAGCAAAAGTTAGTGAATTGTGCATATCATAGGGATGACGTAAAATCCTAACAAAACTCAAAGCATTTTTGTCTTAGTGGGTCTGGAACATTGGGTCTCTCTCCTCCCATATCTTTTTATTGATAATGCTTCTTTCACTACTCGGAATTCATTTCAAGTTCTGTCTGTCATTCCTGAATACAGAATCATGTTTGAGAAACATCCGATTTTCATATTCTTCGATTACACAGAAATTATCATTTTGAAAAAGTTTTTTTTCTTTCTTTCTTTCTCGAAGACCTGTCTATTTTGGGGAAATTTTTAAATTATTTTCTTCTGCTGAAGCCCGGCTTGGGCTTCAGCAGCTGACGCACCACTTAAATTGTTGGACAAAAATTAACTTTGATTAAAACTCTTATTCCATATATCTTAATATTTAATACCGTCATTCAATTGGCTGATCGTGCGTGCATTTAAAATTTTTTCAGAATTCCGATCTTCAAAGACTATCCTTGCCTTCACGTATTATTAGACAATCAGTTAATAGTCTTGAATTTTTGTTTTGAGGTTGAATACCCTGCGCGTTTGTAGAAGTTTTGTTCCAGCTGCAGCCATATTAGGAAATCATCTACTTAGCCATGTAGTTGAGTCGCTGGAACCTAAGTTCAGACTAATTGCATTTGCATTTTTATCGAACAAGCACACAGAGATCTTGTTTTGTTGGTTTGCTTGTTTTATCTCATTTGCATATCTATTTTATTTCTCTTATATAGTTTATATTGTGGTTCTCTTTTCTCATCAGGCTACGTTCCTTTAGGCTTGTGACATCCTTCTTGGATAATTATAATAAGAATTATAATAATGATAATAATACCCAGACCTTTACAGAATAGAAAACCTATATGTGAACGTGAAAAAGACCTGGAAATGATCATCGAAGTATACTTATATGGTGAGTGGAGCAGCCCTAAGTGATTTGCCTTACTGACTTAATTTTTCATAATACCGTGGAAAGAATGGCAACAAACGTATACGGAGAGGAAGGAAATTATTTAGTACATAAATGGGTTATATGTACAGTTCGAGTTTAGCATTTACAGAAATGCGTTGTATAGAGCAGTTGTATATGGGCTGAAATTCTGATTGAACAATCTGCAGTTCATGTGCCTCAATGGAAATAACTACGTTACAACTGAAATAGCAATAATTCTCTTGACCACCCAGTTGTCTTACTCACGGGACCTCACTCCAAACTAGGAGGGAGGGAGCGAGGGAACCTAGCTGATTTCCGCTGGCAGGTGGGTTCCAAATTTATACCGTCAGCAGCAAAACTCACCAATTGTTTGACATTAAGAGAACAGAGAGGAGCAGTAGAATTCAAAATACTTTGCTCAAAAGTTTTTCTCCTTCTCCAACAAAACAAATCGATTAGCATATATTTTTCGAAACCTGTAAAGAAAACCAATAAGGCTAATAATATTCCTTCTTTCGTCATTTTCATCAAGATAAAGATCATAGGAAGGCTGGAGCTTCAGAATACCCAAGAGATCACCTCTGTATCTCTCACAGGAAAATTTAACGAAAGCCGCTGTTAAAAAAAAAAAAAAAAAAAAAACTGGCAACTGTTTTCGTTTTCTTGAGTGACTTCCCTTTGAATGTATCGACATCATTTTCCGTAATTTATATTCACTTCTTTTCTGCTTGTGGTATATTTGACAATGAATGAAAAATAAAAATTCATTTCGTAAGATATATTGGAATTCATGAAAGCGTTGGTTTCAGTGAATTTTCAATATCGTGTTCATTCATTTCTTTCTTCCCTTGTTATAACTAACAATAACTCAAAAACAAGAATCTTTTTCGAGAGATTTATTTAAATACGGGGGGAATATGACATCGTCAATCTATGAAATCGATCAGATTTACGTCTGTATTTTAAATTTTTTCTTGGACGACATTTGTTATGTCTGTCTTTTTTTTGTTTTTTTGTTTTTTTTGTTTGTTTGTTTGTACTCTATTTCTGTGAGTTTTTAGTTTATTAGGCAGTAACTCAAAGTAGTGGATGTGAGTTCGTGAGGTTCATAAAGAAAAATATCTGGGATATAAGAAAGAGACGAGTTTCTTTGCGTGAGATTTCTAAAATTCCCAGAGGAAGAGGAATTCATAAGCGTCCGCGTACAAAAGAGACTTCTCTCAGCAAGCTCCCACGAACACAGTCAGTCCAGGGGAAAAAAGTAATAGACTTTTAAATCACATTTGTGCCTGCATCCAGTGTGCGCTGTGGATTGGGTAATGCAAACTAAAAGGATGATTGTCGTCTCGGTGTCAATTTACTTTAGGTGTGGCAAGTCGGGAGATGCGGATTTGTAGTAATTTTGGTTTTAGTTTAGTTCAGAGTATATTCGTGTGTGAAATATTTTAACTCATACACACACAACACACACACACACACACACACACACACACACATATATATATATATATATATATATATATATATATATATATATATATATATATATCACATATCCACAGGTGAAAAAAAAAGAGGCGGGTTGGATATGTGTGATAAACGAATCACGTGCTAAAGTGATTATAATCATATATATATTGTAACGTTCTAGGACACTAAGAATTAACTATGTACAATTGACCCACACAAAGGGAAGTGCGAAGAGAAACAAGGTTCACTTTAGCCAGACTCTCGTCCTCTAAAGACGAAGCAGTCGGGCTAAACTATACTTTATTGCTTCTTTAACGCTTTACTTCATGCGGATTAATTGTACACAAAAACATTGTTAAAGGACCTTCGTCAGTGACTTACAGATAAAGTCGAAACCGGTCAATATATATATATATATATATATATATATATATATATATATATATATATATATATATATATGTGTGTGTGTGTGTGTGTGTGTGTGTGTGTGTGTGTGTGTGATTATAACACTGATCCGGCAATTTATATATCAATTAAACTCACAGATGAAGAAATAACATATATACCTGGTGTAGGTCCTTACTGGTTTCGACTTTATTTCTAAGCAATATAGATGTACGTACTATCGTCTGTGATTAGAAAGTCGAAACCGGTGAGTATGTATACCCAGTAAATTATTTCTTAACGTGTGAGTCTGAGTGATATATACATATATGCGTATGTATATATCACACACACACACACACACACACACACACACACATATATATATATATATATATATATGTATATATATATACGTATATATATGTGTGTGTGTATATACTTGTTGTTGTCCTATGGCTGAGGTAAGCATCACCAACAAGAAACCACAGATACGATATAAGCATATTCCTTTGAAACATCATTAGAAAAGTTTGGGGTAGAATAATTATTAGAGACACTTGCTGACACCTGTACCTACTATATCATGTAATAACCACCAGTGAAGGTTCCATAATAGTCAGTCCATTAAGGAATACGTGTGCCATCTAGTATTGTATATCTTGCCTGTGAAGCATTCGAACTTTGTTTAAATTATTCTAAGCCCAGGGCTTACTGATCCAATTTACAACTGTCTAGTGCTAATAAAAGTAGAATACAGCTTAAACTAATTTATTTATGAATTCAGCATAAGATAATTCCCAGGTGCCACTCATATTTCTTTATTAAAACTGAAATTATTCCTATTTTCTTTGCTTAATACACTATAGATAACAAACCCCAGAAGGAACTCTATACGTCGACAATCTTGGAGTCCGCTAGCCTTTTGATCTCACTAAGTTCACTTAGAGATATTGCTCACAAAAAAAGTGGTATAAAATTAGATGGGCTGGGTATAGGCTATGGAAAGTTCCGCACTGGAGAGTTCTTTTGAGAAAAAGACCCTTAAGTAGATGATTAGGATACGATGAGGAAACGGCCATTTAACGATTACAGTGGAAACGAGGGATGATGGGACAATCTCCCTGTGGCTTTGATGCTGATGCCTTTAAGTACCTTCCATTGGCGTCGTTAAGGTAATTGCCTTTTTATTGCTTTTCTTATATGAAATTTCCTTATGCGAATTTGCTTCTTTAAACTGGCCAACAGTTGCAGTTAACCGTTTCACGAGGCATACATGTCCGAATATTCTTTCTTTTTTACTGAAGCTAAAACTAAATATCCACAAGGGATGGGGCGTACAAGCTGCCAGTAACGATGAATTTCAATTATTCGGTATCGGATATGGTTATTTGCTTTTATCTTAAAAAAACATAGTATATTGTCATAACGATGGATTTGTCGGCCGTTTCTTTCCTTCCACTGTCAAGTTGTGGAGGTCTCTTTCCCTCTCCATTTTCCTTGGCGTTTACAAGTATGTTACCTTTAACATTCAGTTTTATCTGTTATTTCATGGGTAGGCCCCACTTCTCATCCTTTCGATTTCATCTTGCTTTCGATGTTTTTGAGTGAAATAAGGGTATTGGATGGTCGGTCTACTGACTGTAAATGAAAAGGCACCTCAGTGCTTTTGATGATGCATGGATTAGCAGTCACACATTTTTACAGGACCCACTTTTACGTCATTCACATTTTTCTGGATATTAATTAAAAGAAAAACATTTTTCATTTTGGACAACTAAACTTTTAATAGTTTATTTATGTGGGAAATTAACTAAAGTTAACTACCAGTTTACTTTACTCCAAGTTTTGTAAATATAAATACAGTATTGCAAATAACAATTTATTAATTTACTTTCAATACCGTTAAAGGAGAAACACTTGGTATCACTTACATTATCCTCTATCAGGTCTAATGGCCAGCTAGGGAAACAAATGGGTGTGGCCTCGGGTTCCTTTGGGTAACTGCATTTGTATTATCTGTGTGATTAGGTCTGTTAATTTTGACTCACTGTATTATATGTCGTTTCTTCTTTTCAAATATGAACATGTTATTCTCTAGAAACAGGAGAGAGAGGAAGAGAGTGAGAGAGAGAAATGAAGATATCCTGTACAATAGAGAGAGAGAGAGAGAGAGAGAGAGAGAGAGAGAGAGAGAGAGAGAGAGAGAGAGAGAGAGTGCTGACAAATATTTAGTCCCGCGGATCACCAGCCATTCTTTCTGCTAATCGGAAATCTTTCTTTAAACAAATATCCTTCTTTCCTGTCCGTATGTTATTTTCATTTTAAAATAACTGTCAGTATGCATAAAAAACAACTGTCTTATTAAAAAATGAAAGGAATCTTTAACTATAATTTATATAAATGTAAGTCTTCTTATACTTTGAAGAATTTATATCTCAATGGTTCTTACTCGTATCCTATATTTTCGTTAGTGAAGTTTCCTTCGAACTTTATTTCTTGCTTATCACTTGTTTTTTAATGTGCATGTATTTTTGCTTTGTTTTATTTTACACATATATTAGTTTGTCACTTCAGCCGCTTAATTATCCATGAAAAACGACAACTCCTGGAAGTCTCAATATGTATATTAAGAGTAACTTCATTTAAGCTTACATCCCCGTCAAATATAAACTATTAATTCTTTAGTTCTGAAAATCATAGGTTTATTTGGTACCTTCTGTATTTTATTGCTTCCAAGCTCTTATTTTTATGCATACCCCTCCTTCATTCAATGCATGAGAATGGTTTGGATGTAAATACTCAGACTGAAACTTGTTAAATCGAGTAACGATTTTTGTTAATTGTGCATAGTTTCTGCTTAGACATTTGGAGGTTATTGGCAATTTACACTATATACTCCTATAACTGGAGTTTCCCCTTTCCTAAAGTAAAGAAAAAAAAGAGATAAAGTAAGAGATCAGGACACAATGGACAGATAGCAACAGTGCTCTGGTGAATTGAAAGTTAGTGCCAGATGGAGATAAATGGAGGCCTGTACACTGAGCAAAATATTTTTCGTTTCCTAAATTCCTAAGAGGCGTTTGGCAAAAAGTGTTCGCATTTTTCCACTCGCTTTTTCATGCAATGTTTGTTTTTTACATCTATACACTGATTTTGATGATATACGGAATAGCAACTGCTTATCTACTAGGTACTTGTAAGATTTCATATTTTTTCTTAGATCTTTGCTGCTTTTTAGGTATCTAGCATATCTCTCGAGTTGTACATGTTCTCTTCGGCATTGGGTCCGTGTTCATTTGCTTATTGCTGAGTTCCATTTAATTTTAAACATATTCTATGGTTGTGAATGTGCGCAAATACCTGTGAGTAATGTACATTGTCACTGGTATTGCGTGGCTACGTATGCGCACGTATATCGCATTATCTCTGGAGTTGCCTGCGTATACTGCGTAGTTGTGTTGATATGTTATAGGTTTATATATATATATATATTATATATGAAATACTCACAGGAACCTATGCTAAAATGAAACTGATACACAATAGGACATTTTATGTAAAGTCCTGAGTGGTAAAATATGTCGATAAAATTGTGAAACTAAAAAAAAAAAAAAAAAAAATACCGTCGCAATTCCTATCGTTTCGAAAGTAATTTACTTGCGTGTACCCTGAATTGCTTTTAAATCTTCCACGTTTTTTTATTGAAATGATATCAGAGACTGCACACTTCATCTGCATGAAATTATGAAACGGGAAATTATTGTTTCGGTGTCGAATTGAAAGTGATACGTTACAAGTACGCTGTTCTTCATGCACTACAACCATTCTCGCCGCGCCTGATTTGTTGCTAAAGCCTGTGGCATTTTTAGTGGGATTAATACCTGGATATTCCTCCCAAATATTAGTGAACATTCACTGTGCATGTAAATCATTCAATACTCTTTCCCCTTTCGGTTTTCATCATTTTAATTAGAATGTTAGCACATAAAAAAAATTAACTGTAGTCTAACTTGTGTGTATTTTAGAGTTTTTTTTTTTTTTTTTGTTTTTTTTTTTTTTTTTAATGAACATTCGTTTAAGTTATTGCCTTTAATTCTGAAGCAATTTGAATTATATTTTTCGTACAATCAGAGAGTATTCTTACGTAGGAGAGTATTTAGTTAGTCCCATTTTCATCTGTAGTCACGTATACGGCCTTATTAACACGAACGCTATATGACATCACCTAAAACGGATGATAAATCTTCTTTATCAATAAGCTATTAAGCGTCGAAACTGCCTTAGCACAAATTGCCTTTCTTCAAAAAAGTGATTCAAACTACTGATGATTAAGGAAGCGGCCGCCTAGATTTAAGATGAATTGCATGTCATGAATCAAACTAAATGTGTATTTTAGGTATAGTATGTTTTGTCATACATTATGAATAGCTGCACAAATCCAAGGACTTACGGTTTTCTTCCTTGAAAAATGACACATCGGGCAACCTAGGTGAGAGAAAATTTTGATATTAAGAATATGAACAGCATTGCATCTGATTTTCTCTTTCAAATTTTTTCCTATTTTCTAATAGTAGTTTCTATACTTGCTGGATAATGCTATAGGCATACTAATCATTATATGAATGTTATGCAAAACAATCGGCTATCATTAGGTTTTGACTATACAGGCTTCCACCCTCAATCTCCCTTTGTGCAATGAATAGCGAACCTTTTATTTCAAGACAATGGCCTATCCTTGGTTAATGTTAATGTAGAGAGAGTAGCTGAATACCTGTGAAATCTACTAACATTTGTCTTTCTTTATGGGTCATCCTTCAGCCCGACAGGTAACAGTATCATGCAGTCGCTGGGTATTTAACGATGGTTCCCATGCATCAGAATATAGCAGAATCCCTGTTGCAACATATATGATGACCAACGGTGAATATTCAGTGACAGTATATCATTAACCTCCTGTTGTTGTAAAAGAAATACCCTTTGAAAAGAGAGGCAAACAGGTATGGTTCTCTGTACATTGAACCTAACCCCTACATCTTATAACCTTCTAATAAGTAGGTTTATTGCCTTTTACGAGTAACGTTTTCACTAAGAACTATTCTTGTCTCTTAGAATTGTATTATTGTTAGATGGCAATCTCTCAATTTTGTGGCATCTCAGTAAAAGTAGACTTAATCTTCTATGGTATGATTTTTTAAGCATGTTTATAATACTATGGAAATAACTTTTTTTCATGAAAGAATTTACTTACCTGCCTGGTAAGCTATTCAGCAAAGAAGATTTGTTCCTTGACTGCTTGAATCACGTGCAACTTCGAGGTTAGAGAAGACACGGTTTGGCGTCGCGTGGCAAAGGGTCTTTCAGGTTTACTGAGATTCGGGAGTGTAATGTAACTGCGGCATAATTACAGGAGACGATGCGAGAACCTTAGTTTTAATGGCTCTGTGTATTTAAAAACTTTTCGTTTTTTGTTCAGGGTTTACGCACGTGTTCGAGGCTCATTACTTCAACAACGGATAGTAGCATTTCGATGTAGTCAATGCTGTCGCTCCTGGTAACTTAGAACTCGTTTTTTTTTTTTTTTTTTTTTTTTTTTTTTTTTTTTTTTTTTTTTTTTGTTTTTTTTTTTTGTTTTTTTTTTTTTTTTTTTTTTTTTTTTTAAGTTTAAGAGTTCGAGGGTTAGTGGCGCCACACAGTGAGACTGGGTTGTGCCACACTAGAATTCAATTAAGTTCAAGCCCTCGTTAGGCACGAAAGACGCTACAGTCTGCGGAATTTAGAAATCTTATCCTTTCCCTGTGTTTCCAAGACAGTTTTGCCTGCTTCGAGTTTTACATAATAAATTTATTTTTTCCTGTTTTAAAGAATTTCCTTGTCCGTCTTCTTAGATCTCGACTAATATAGACATTGTAGTCCGTGCAACTGATATTAGAATCCTATTTTGGGAAGATTCATTCATTCAGTTATATAGCTGATCCAGGAAAAATTGCAACTTCAGATGTTTCTCCAAAGCAAACTCATTTTTATAAACTTAATTTGGGAATGCCCTAAGACAAAGGCAAGGTAGGGTATGAAGGGGAAAGGAGATATACAGTGCCTTTCTTTATTGAGTATTCATTAAGCCCATTTAGAGTAGGCGTCATAACATGCACGTGTGAATGAGCATGAGGAGACTTATGCACTTCATTCTATTCCATACTCAAACATAAAGGCACAAGGCGAGAGATTTTTAGAAATATATATATATATATATATATATATATATATATATATATATATATATATATATATATATATATTATATATATATATAAATGTGTGTGTGTATATATTTATTTATTTATGTATTTATTTATATATTAATTTGTATGTGTTGCTATAGGCAATCTGTGCGTGGTTAGTTATTAAAATATATCCATGCAGAGTGTGAAAGGCAAATTAAACTTAATAGACTTCGTTTTTCTTTATCTGACGTGATATATACGATGTTAACATTTAAGGGCGATAAAGTTTGGCTGATGGAGTTAAAAATGATTCTTTCCGCATTTTATGAGAGCATGTAGCTATTGCATGTGATGTCCTTTAATGTTGGGCTATTTACTATCCTAGCATAATGTCAACCTCTTGCGAAAAAACATATTTTCCCGTTCCTTGCAGTCTGGGAGCCATTATTTATAAAGAAAAGCACAAAGTGCGTTGGTCTCAAAGGCGGCATACGCCATAGATGAGGTAATTTTCTTAATATAGTATAATGACTTGGCGAGCGTAGTCTTAGAAACTGGAAAGTGTATTCGTATTCTTTTTGTCATGTAGTTGTAGATAGATTTAGCCAGCCTTGTCGTAGCACGGCTCGCTTACTCTTAGAGCAGCCCGTAAGGGTAAAAATTATTGACGTGATCAGTGAAAACATGGCCAAGAAATGAAAAGTCTGACAGGCAGGTTTACAAACCCCATTAATTAATTAATTAATTAAACCCGAAGGTACCCATCAGTGGAAGAGGAAGAGTAGTAATAACAATTCCTGGCAAGTAGTAGATGGTGACTGAGTGAAGTCTCAGCGACGACTGCAACTCTGTAACAACTGCGGATCAACGACGACTGCAGCTCTGCAATAACTGCGACGGCTGCAACTCTGCATCAACTGAAGCTCTGTAACAACGGCAGCTCAGCGACGACTGTAGCTCTGCAACAACTGCGGCTCAGTGACGAATCCAGCTCTGCAACAACTCCGGCTCAGCAACGACTGCAGCTCTGCAACAACTGCGACGCAGCGACGGCATTAGCGTGACATTATTATGAGCCATACGTTGTTTTCGTATAAAATATGTTCGCCCGTCAATAGTCTACGTAGAATTTCATCAACAAACGGTAATAGTATCATGGTATATTAAATATTACTACCGTTTTCAGTTGTCTTGTCCACGAAATTCGACATAGATTATTGACTGGCGAACAGATTTTATACGAAAACAACGTATGGCGTATAATAATGTCACACGATCACTTCCCATATTTACAGAGAAATATTGCCCTTATTGGTGGCTGTCTCTTCACCCGCACTGCCATACTAGAGAACTGCTCCTACGCCTGTTTTCTGTTAGTTGCATAATCTTCCCTTTCGGGGTTAAGTAACCACTCCTTCATCAAGAGAGAGAGAGAGAGAGAGAGAGAGAGAGAGAGAGAGAGAGAGAGAGAGAGAGAGAGAGAGGGGATTTTATTTACAAAGAAACTTTATTTACAACTGGGAAGCCTTAGTTGTGATTAAGATTTTTTTGATTTACTGTTGTATAATTTGCAAAGATGTTACGTCGGTCCATCAGTTTCATTTGCTTATTGTTAATTTGTACAGTAATATTGAATATATAAGACTAAATAACTTGAACAAGAAATATATCATTTGACGGCGAGATGTTTGTTGTTAGTTTACACTGAATACTATAATTCGATTTTATTTCAGCTTTTTCAGCACTAAAATTTCGTTTAGAAGTTTTCTACAATTATGGGTAGGAATCAACTCCGTGGACGCTTTGGAATAAAAAAAACTTTAAATGTCAACCAAGTGTACAACGAACGAGCCAAAAATGAATCTGTAGAGCGTCTATATTCGTGTTTACCAATTTCTTTATTTGGACTGTACAGTCCATTTGTTGTGAAACGTATTAATAATATTACTCTACTTCCCAGGAAAAGCTAAACAGTTCGAGGAAAAACCTTTTGGTAAATACCGAAGAAACCACCTTCCAAAATGAAAGTTAGCATTATTCAATGAGTTTTTATTTTTTTTTATGCATGACTATAAGATTCAGAACGATGAGCTTTCAACATAAGTAAGCTGTGCTAACTCATTTTCAGTTTTATTTTTAAGGCAGCACAGGTAGTACAAATGAAATAAGAATCATGAATCACTTTGCAACGATATACAGTATTTTGATTAGTGGCAGTTATTCGTTATTGGAAATCGTTTGCTGTAAGTGTGCCGCTCCATTCTTTTTAAACCAACCGAATCCTAAACTGCCAATTTTCTACTGCTTTATGCCTGGTTTGGAAAATCTCAAATAAAAGCATTTCCTCAAGTTTTATTTTATTCGTTCTTTTTTCCTCCGGCTTTGGCCTCTAAAAGAAGTTATGAGGTTTTGGAAGTTGTGAGGATTTTAGAAAACCGGATTTGCCTATGCATTTCTGATGATTTGGCACTGTACCCGCTAAACTCCATTTTCCTTGGCACACAAATTCCTTATATTTCTGAGCTCGCTTGGTCCTTTTTTTCATTCTTGAAAGAAAAGGATTTACTTTTCAATGAACCATGTTTTTATTTCATTTCATGATCGTTTCATTCGTTTTTGGCTTTTCCGTTTTCAAATTCACTTTTAGTAATTTTCTCTATTTTCTACATATGAATATCTATTATGTAAATTGCTAGGCAAGACAATGGCATTTTCTTATATCCTTTAGAGGTGATAAGGTATTGATTAGAAATAAAATTGAGTTTCCCTTTGGATATATCAATACCAGCCATCGCAAGTATCTTGGAGTAATGATGAAATGGTTGCGCAGTTGAGATTTATGGGAAATGATAAAACAAAATTGTTCATGTATATGAAACTCGTTTAACAACTTGCAATATGGAAATGGACCGGAAAATGTTAGACTTTAAATTTCTCAGACCTATGACATATACAAATTATTCCTACCATTTATTTACAAAGTCGATGTCCTGTATATTGTGCAAAGAGAACTGCCCTAATTTATATAACGACAGATGTACAGAGATATGGGCAGGACAGTATAACTTGATGGTAGTGCATTTATAATATCATGTAATATAAAATGTTTAGTCTATTCTAAGTATTCTCCTACCGTTTACTTATTAACTTCATGTTCCATTTCTACATACTAAGGACATGATGGTTACACTTAGCTATCCAGCGTACATAGAAAATACATTTCTTCGATGCTAACTTACATAATCTTTATGTATTATCACAGGTTTTCGAAAATTATAAGTTTCTCAGTTATTGGTGCTGGAGTTTTGTAATTGTACCAAAAAAACATATACTTGAGCTATGGTATAAAATATTGCTATGCAATAGCATATGCAAACATGCTTGGTAGTAATCTGTAAGATATTTCTCTGCAGAACCAGAAATTCCATATACATGAAATTTGATCTATCTGCCTCTATATATAATATATATATATATATATATATATATATATATGTATATTATTATATATATATATATATATAATATATATATACTATAGATATATATATACATACACACACACAACATGTGTATACGTAAAAGAAATCGACTTAAAGAAAGATGTAGACAGCCTGCTGTTGAATTGTGTAGGCGGTAAGGCTCCTTCCTACATTATTTATTTAGAGATATTTATCCACTGCCCTTTTTCTACATGTTTATTTAGTGTTCCTTTTCTACACGCTTATGCAAGTGACTTGTTACCCGTCTCTATCACCCTCGTCTTAATCTCTTTTATGTGCCCTCTACTGTAGGTCTGTTTGTTGAAAGTACTTAAAGAAGTTCTTTGTGAAGGGCCATCTTCTTTTGACATGCAGCCACTTGATAATTACGTGTTTATCCTGTCGTCTTTCTGGTGACCCCAACTGTATTTTTCTTTTGTTTGTGTGTCACGATCTTTGGTATTTTTGAACTTTTTGTGTTTGTAGAACACTCTTTCATCTTTATTCAGTTATTTATTTACTCTTCGCCTACTTTTTTTTTCACTTTGCCATATCAGTATTTTGAAGAGTGAAAGCTCCGATTGACTGATTGACCTAGACTGACGTCACAACAACCATGTCCATCGAAACGTGTTATAGCTTTGTTTGTTCATTATTGATGTAGTTCTCCTTTATCGTATATTCCTTTCGAAGGAACAATACACTGTCCTCTTGATTGCTTAGTAGTTGACTAGTTCTATGGTTTTCCTGCTACCTAGTACTTCGCTACAGGTAACAAGTCTCACTGTTTTCACAGACTGCATGCCGCAGTGCTTACTTTTACTCCGTATGTATGTACGTATACATACCACAGTGCTTACTTCCTATTTATATATATACACACTTACAGGTGTGTGACTAAACAAACACGTGTATATATGTATATAGTTTGTAATTTGATTATTTTATCCCAAATTTCATATTGATGATAAAATTATTTTCCGTTTGCAGTCATAAATTTGAGCTGCGGAATCGTCAAATTCCATGCTATTCAGCTGTGCAGGAAATTAGTTTTACCGGCTGCTTTGCCTGACCTTAAAGCTCCTCATTAACTTCGAAGTTCATGTATACATGGTACATTTCAAAATATCTTCAAACTACACACACACACATCATACATACATATATATATATATATATATATATATATATATATATATATATATATATATATATATATATTGTGTATGTACATGCGAGTGTATGTATATGTGCAGATGTGCATAATCTTAATAATTTTTTTAAATCTAATTATAAGTAAACTCCACTGAGGTCAATAAAAACTTGCTTTTAAATTCGAATCCGAAAACTTTTATTTTTAAGTCCCGCACTTATTCCGATGTGAATGATGCAGTTTCCCCGTTTTCAGCAATTGCGGAATTTTTAAGTTCCATCGTTTTCAA
>NC_087203.1:82984903-82989903 GCF_015104395.2 Macrobrachium nipponense | reverse complement strand
TATATATATATACCATATTCAAGAGTCTCGTCGACGAGTTGAGTTTGGCGACAATTTGACCACGGTATCATAGATATTATTATATTCGAGTATACATATACCCATCAACCCACACACGGATATATATATATATATATATATATATATATATATATATATATATATATATATATATATATATATATATATATATATATATATATATATATGCATGCATGCAAGTAATATACACAGCTTTATCGTTTTGTTTCAAAATTTGTGTCCAGTAAGCGTTTGTGTTAAGATATGGAACTCCATAATAAATTCATATTTCTGACAAATTTTGTCTCACCTTAAATTCACTTCGTTTGTGTTTACCTTATAAAGTAGTTTGTGACCTCTCCATCGCCACCGTATTAAGTTAGGTACACTAAAACCCCTCGAAACAATCTTTCCTGCCAAGTCAATTATCAGTTCAGTTGTTCCACATCTTACAATCTAACTAAGTACTTAGTGGATATCCTTAACCCATTGGTAGGTACAATCTCTGATGGCAATATCAAGAATAATGTGGACTTGAAAAATAAAGTGAGCAGTGTACTAATCAGATTAATAGTGAATCTAAGCTTGTGAGTGTTAATGTAGTATCTATTCACAAAGCTACCAATTGATGATGCTCTGCTGGAACTGATTAAATTATGTGTGAAAGGATGCAAATTTGAATTTAATGATAGATCTTACTCACAAAGTTTTGGTATGGTGATTGGAAACCCTCTGTCCCCAGTGTTAAGTAACTCATGTATGGAATTTTTTGTAATGTACACAGCTTTATCGTTTTGTTTCAAGATTTATGTTTCCAGAAAGCGTTCTTGTGTCAAGATATGGAACTCTGTAATAAATTCAAATTTCTGACAAATTTTGTCTCACCTTAAATTTACTTCGTTTGCGTTTACTTTCTGGCTTAATTATAACATGCTGCTGCCTGCACAAGGCTGCGTAAGTTTGTTATTAGTCTCTGAACTAGTTTCTTTTCTGCGCAGGGTTTGGCTTTCATAAAACAATATTAGTCTGTTTGGGATGCCTGTGGTCAGCAGCATCACCAAGAAGTCAAAGTATAGAAGTTGCCCCAGTCTTTAGAAGCCTGTTATGAATGATAATGAGTCACAGTGAGACCCGAGATGCTAGCAGAGTAGTTAAACGATTGAGATTTTTATAACTTTTCCCATAACCAACTCTTGATAGAAAACACAGTCGTAGAAAGAGAGAGATTGAGCTATTCAGTTTGCTTAACCACCTAAACAGGTCCTTCATTTGGATAATTCACTAATCCTTGTGATTATCCAAGGTGCTGTACTAGGACCACTAGAAGAATATAATGAAAAAAGAAAGTTGTTTTAATACCACACGAAAATCAATGAATTGTCAAACTATTCTTATGTGAAAATGAATAAGAAAAGGAAGTCATCACTACGCAGAGTAAATTTTGTTGTAATGTTAATCTAAAGTGTAGTATCTCTTATCCCATTTGGTTTTAGGTTATTGACAAATCCCTGCAAATTCCAACGAAGAATAAATAATTCGTTCATGAAAGATTTCTTGGAATACTTGTATTTGTAGCAGACGTACCTTAAATTCTGTTCTAAGGAATTTAAAACTGCAGTTTGACCGATATTTCGTCATCTCTGGTGCTATTATCTCTTATACTTTTCATGTTAAAAGATCACTGACAGGTAAAGCACTAGAAGAGTAAAGTCATGTTACAGCAAATATTTTGTTAAATGTTCTCCCAGTTGCGTATTTATTACAAGTTAATCCTGTTCGTATTATATTTAATTATTTACCTTTGATTTTACTTATTAATGTCGTAAGTATAATGATTACCAAGAAATCTATTAAGGTGATTTTCAGACAAAAACAAAAATATTCTTATATACGTAATTGTAAAGACCAACATTTATGACATTCTTTTATTTTTTAAGAATCATCAATATCAAAGATGACCACAAGAAAGTGACCGATTAATCGTTACCACACGAAGTTTGCCGAAGCCTGATTGAAAAGGTTGGCGGCGCGCGCGCGCGCGTGTGGACGTGCAGATTTTGGTCTACTGACGCAATTCACTTTCTTGTCCGTAATTACCATATAAATTTGGAAAAAATCCACTATTATTTTGAGTACTTTTATAAGCTGTGAGTACCCTGCTATTTCCTTCTTATATGTATTTGAAATAGCATGAATATTCATTAAATGTGCTTAATTGCAGTGATGCGGTAGAAATAAATATTCCTTGAAAATATCCACCGAAAGCTGATGGGACAGCAAACTATGTTTCATGCTCAGTAGGAGCATCTTAGCTCCCCCTGTTTGTTTGTATTTTCCACCCAATTTCCTATCATTTGGATGCAATGTTAAATTTGAATGATTAGCCTGCGTCGGATGAAACTCATCCGCTCTTGGTTAATTAGATTTTTTTTAACACAGCTTAACCTTTCCTTGATTAAAAAGAACATCCGGTTAGTGGCCATGAATTTTACATAAAGATATAGGAAGAATGAAACATAAAAGCCGAAAAGAAAGCACAACATTTTCATCAAATGAACTTAACTCTCTCTCTCTCTCTCTCTCTCTCTCTCTCTCTCTCTCTCTCTCTCTCTCTCTATAATGGATAATACATGTTCACATTAAGTCTTTCCCTCATTGAGGGGAGGATCCGGAAGGTTTATTCCTCCGGCTGTTATAAAGTCACAAGATAAAGGTACGAACTCCTTTTCCTCTGAAGCATAATAGATTTTTTTTTTCACCAAGTATACCTGTCTGGTCTTCTACCGCCAGAATGCGAAGATTGGGTCCTTCGATGGTAAGGCTAGAATTCTGCCAATATCTCCAAGCTCTTTGACTTGACTGCAGCAGATCCGGGTATCTATGTACACCTGGGTGGCTACCTAAAGATACTTGTTAAGTTAAAGATGCTCGTCTGTAGCCCAGGTCAAAAGCGGTTTCCTTTATAACATTAGATTTACTGTAGAGTTTGAACTCAGCAATGAACTTGAGTAATAATACTATATCAGTAATGTCTTTTTTGTGTTTGTAGGTGTCAAGAGACTTTTACACTGTGTTTAGTTTATAATTTCTTGAACTTGGTTTCAGTGACAACCAAACAGTTCTTTATATGATATCCAGGTTATTTGTTGGGCTCACTCAATTTGAGATCTTTTTTGCCTTTTGAAAACAAGATCATAGTCAGTGCCTCATTCATTCTTAACCTGCTTAAAGAAGGGAGAGCCCAGTGTGTAGGAAACTCACTCCTACTGATCTCTTATTTTGCAGGAACACTTTCGCTTTCTGGATATTAAAGTTCTTCCGTACTAGTACCTCTTTTATACTTTGCTTCTAAACTTGGCATATAGTAACTATTTCATTGTTAAATCTTGGTCTGGACATCCTTTCCCTTCTTTGAATCAAACCTTTCTCCTGATGTTGATCCCTCTGCCAACTGTATTACTTTAGCAAAATATTACTACTGTAAGCCAATATAAACAGATATGAAGTGGCATAAGTCAATACGTACAGATACAGGTTGTCGCTCTGTTTGGCACCTTTATTCCATTGTTTCGCATTTACAGATTTCCCTTGGTTTTCCGATGCTTTTACTTTGGATACCATGTGAATTAGTTAATCGGACACTTTTTTTTTTATTTTTTTTTTTATTTATTTATTTATTTTTTTTTTAATTTACGGACTACCGACTTTAAAGCCTTCTAGAATTGGGTTCTCTCTCACTGGAATTTTGGATAAAAATTATTTCCAACTTATTGGTGTTTTCTGATGAAATTCAAATGACATCTTATGGATTAACCAATGAATTATGCAAATGGTAATTGGATTACTTTTATAAATTGCAGTTAGGTTAAAGAAGAACCTAGACCTCATTTGTATTCTCTGAGGCCCAAATGTCCCTTCGGTAGACTTTACTTACCAAGTAAGAATAAGTATCCTCTTATGCGCTACACTCAGACTATAAAATTCATATATATTCATATGTAGTTTGTTTTTATGGATGAATGTTTGCATATCCGCCTAGTATGTCTATATATATATATATATATATATATATATATATATATATATATATATATATATATATATATATATATATATATATATATAATAGACATACTAGGCGGATATGCAAACATTCATCCATAAAAACAAACTACATATGAATATATATGAATTTTATAGTCTGAGTGTAGCGCATAAGAGGATACTTATTCTTACTTGGTAAGTAAAGTCTACCGAAGGGACATTTGGGCCTCAGAGAATACAAATGAGGTCTAGGTTCTTCTTTAACCTAACTGCAATTTATAAAAGTAATCCAATTACCATTTGCATAATTCATTGGTTAATCCATAAGATGTCATTTGAATTTCATCAGAAAACACCAATAAGTTGGAAATAATTTTTATCCAAAATTCCAGTGAGAGAGAACCCAATTCTAGAAAGCTTTAAAGTCGGTAGTCCGTAAATAATAATAATAATAATAAAAAAAAAAAGTCCGATTAATTCATTCACATGGTATCCAAAGTAAAAGCATCGGAAAACCAAGGGAAATCTGTAAATGCGAAACAATGGAATAAAGATGCCAAACAGAGCGACAACCTGTATCTGTACGTATTGACTTATGCCACTTCATATCTTCATATATATACTCATTAGGTATACCTTTCATTAACAGATAATACTCGTATGGAAGTTGGGCAGTCTAAACTACACTCGTGCCAAATCGTGTGGTTAGTCCTTTGGAATAAAAAGCTGGTGAAAGACATCGCACAGGCGACCATATACTAGATTAACTTTATTCGAAGGGGTGGTGACCAGAGAGCACAAGTTTTCAATTTCTGAAGAGAGCGAAGCGAATGAATGTTTTTTGCCCGTTAGATGGCTGAACATCGAAAACACATTTCCGTACTGGAGAGGTATTGGTTCAGTGCTTTAGTCTGTATAAAATTTCGTATGTTTTA
>NC_087203.1:82944903-82979903 GCF_015104395.2 Macrobrachium nipponense | reverse complement strand
GTTATACCAACGGATAAGACTTGAGTTTCTGCATGCCACAGTAAGATTCGATAAGCGTGTACTGAATTTTTAAGACTTATTAATGAGAAAATATTTTTGGCATGAAAATCTGATCATTCTTTAAAACTGACATCCATTGTCTATCTGTAATGAACATAACACTGATTACACAGTTCGAACTTGAATGAATTTCTGGGCAACTTAAAAATGGGGAATCATTTAGTTTTTTCCATTCTACGCTTTTATTATTACCCAGAACTTACTAATAATTTTTATTTTTTTGAAACATTAAAACCTTAGTGTTTCGAGGGCCCTAGTACATGAAGAATATTTGTTTGTTGACACCAAATTGGAAGGCAGTACTAAGAGTAACTTCTAGACTCCGATTAACACCTGATTCACAGGGTAAGATATAAACCATTCTACAGTGTCCAAATATGTAAGTAAATGTTATTTTAAATCTATGTATGCACGTGTATGTATAATTCTTCACCTTAGGCATTTTCCCCCTTTCCCTTTGAACTACTGAATACGAGAAGGGTGAGAGCCCTCAGATTTCAGCAAGTCCTTATGGATGAGTTTCCCGGCCCATGCTTGACTGATACCATTTACTGTTGACCCGAATGATGGGAGCCAGGCAGGGTTTGAACCACAGACTTGGGGTATCAGAGACAAGTGCTCTACCATTGGTAAAGAGAACTCGTCACTGAACTCGGAGGTCGTTGCTGTCGGTGAGAGAATCCGCCAGGTGATAACCACTTCGTAATTCCTCTTCGGTAGTATTTCCAAGGCAGAGCGAATTGGATATCAAACGACGATTGTAACGCAGTGTTTGTGAATGTAAAATTTCACTGTGATGTAATCAAATTCACACATACATACATGCATACACACACACACACACACACACACACACACACATATATATATATATATATATATATATATATATATATATATATATATATATACATATATATATATGCACGCACACACACACACACACACACACATATCATATATATATATATATATATATATATATATATATATATATGAATAATTATCACATCACCGTGATTTATATAAGTTATTCGAGCTACAAATGTCCTTTAATATCCAATTCGCTCTACCTAGGAATTAATATATTTTCATATGTAAACCGGTTTACATATATGAAAATATATTAATTCCGAGGTAGAGCGAATTAGATATTAAAGGACATTTGTAGCCCGTAATATATATATATTATATATAATAATATATAATATATATATATATATATATATATATATATATATATATATATATATATATATATATTCATCACCGTGCACTTTCAGCATAAATTTAAAGCATCATTGATTTTTTAAAAACCATCATGGAAATGGTTTCTGTGAGGTTAATTGGAAGGTCTGTCAATAGCAACCCGGTGTAAGTGATTTATGGTTTCAACATCGTCCACTTCATCCTTCGTATCCTCAGCTGCGAACTCTTCTGATGTACTATCAGAGTGCCTCCGCCCCTCTGGCATTAGTTCCACCAAGTGCCTACAATGGTCTCATGATAGGGTTCGCAGCACCCTTTTCCCAAGGACCTCCATCTCTCCAGTGGTATAGGAAGGCGATTACTTGGAAATTACTTTTAATTAAGGATCTAATTTAATGGAACTTTCCCATGGCGTGAGAATCTTGATGAAATTAATTACGGACGATAACATGGACGCCTCATCTGCCTGGAAGTGTTTCTTACCTTTGTTTCGGTCGTTGGACGGATTCTTATTACTTCCTCCAACGAAGTTGGTCTGGTATGTGTGTTTGTTTGTAGGTACACAAGTTCCTAATAATATCTCGTTCATGTAATGAAGGAAATAATCATCAAGATCTTTACTATGAACGTGACGTTTGGCCTTGAAGGGTGTACTTGATTAAGTAATTTGTCCACGAGAAGAGGATCTCACATATATCGCCACAGCAGCAAACTGATCACCCTGAGCTGGTTTTCTCTCATGTTCATCTTGTCTAAAATGTCCCCTAATGTTTAGTTGCATCAAGTTTCATTGGTATTTAATTAATTAAGATAAAGCATACAACTGGCAAAAATGGTAAAGGCATAACATCCTTTTAATTTCGATGACGTAAAGATAGAGAGAGAGAGAGAGAGAGAGAGAGAGAGAGAGAGAGAGAGAGAGAGAGAGAGAGAGAGAACATACTCGTGACTAGACGACAAAAGTTAATAAACGGCCTACGTAAATCCTCCTTGATGATGTGACCCATTCTGTTTTCATTTGCAAGATTCTTTGATGAGAGATCATAAGGGAAAAAATAGCTTAAGGCTGGTTATCTCATTTTCTGGAATAACAAACAGCCTTTGATCGCCGTGGAGCATAATCTATATTTTATTATCCTTTTACGGTACCTCCGTTCATATTCTTTCTTCCATCTTCCTTTCAACCCTGTCCTGGCAATTGAACCATAGTGCAACTGGGAGGTTTTCCTCCTGTCACACCTTTCAAACCTTTCTACTGTCAATTTTTCTGTGAACGCTGAATGACCTCATAGGTACCAGCGCTTGGCCTTTGGCCCAAATGCTATATTCTATCTATCCATAATCGTATTTTAAACCTTCAAGTCAAAATAGCCTTCATCTTTCGTCAGATTTTGTAATCTCTGAAAGAATTTGTAATCTGTAACGCCAGCCACTTTCTGCCTTAATTTATCGATGTGTGTATATATATATATATATATATATATATATATATATATATATAATATATATATATATATATATATATATATATATATATATATATGGGGATACAATCCACAATGAAGTAAAATCCTCTTGTAGTTTAAAATATATATATCTTGTACAGGATTAAAGCTTTCGACTATCAACTGTGGTCTTGGTTACTAAAATGTGAACAAGACCACAGTTGATGGTCAAAGCTTTAATCCTGTAAAAGATATATATATTTTAAACTACAAGAGGATGTTACTTCATTGTGGATTGTATCCCCATTTACTTAGAGGTACGACATAGTACCTGGCTTCTGCATATATATAATATATATATATATATACATATATAATATTATATATATATGTGTGTGTGTGTGTGTGTGTGTGTGTGTGTGTGTGTGTGTGTGTGTATATGATCACCTGGTGTTATATTTAAACCGATGCTTATAACTTGGTGTTTTGTTAATTACTTGCATTGATTTTGTTTTTCCTTCGTCACCAATTTTAACCTTAGATCGTATTAACTTTATTAGCAATTGTTATTGAAGCTTAATTTTGCTGTATACTAGCAGTGGCCCTTGTTCCTAGCAATGCACTGGCCCTCCCGGCTTATTCGTTATGAATATACGCCATCCAGACCGTAGAGGTCTTCCAGAATCTATTAAGAACAGTCATTTGGTACTTCTCCAGGCCAACTGATATGTAAAGAAATTAGGTTTGCTGCACGTCCTTTTTAGAACTATTAGTCGAGTAATTTGCCTTAATTATTACCTCTGTTTGGGATTATTGCTATTTATGTAATTGTAAGTTAATTCGTCGTCAAAGAACTATTCATAATTACTGCAAATATTCACTTGAAGGGATAATTAAGACTAGCTTTTAACATGGGCAGTCATAACCAGCAATTACTTCTGAATACATTTGTTAATATTTTTTTTTATCATTGTAGTAATTGCGGCTAACTAGTATTTTTATAGAATGCCTTACTTATCTTGATATTCTTAACGTTAGGTCATCAGGTCACCCGTCTTCATAATGGATTTCTCGCACCTACACACACACACACACACACACACCTTTAAAATCCTAGATGAGAATCGTTACTTTCAAATTCACCTTATAATATCTGACGCTCATTAAATAATGAAATTTGGAGCATCCTTTTCTCATTAGAATGATGAATCAATAAGGTAATCTGTGAAAAGTGACATTATGACCTTAGCAGCTTAAAGGTTAGTGAGGTCTTTACTTAATTTTTCTTGGTCTTTGATTTTTCTTAACGATCTCTTCTCTTGGATTTTCCCTTTTTTATTCCAATTACTTGATTTAACAAGTTTACATGGTATTGTTTTACACCGCAGTTTGGTTGGAACCCACATTTATTAATATTATTGGAATATGCAGTGCTGTGTGACATAGGTTACTATGAGATTCAGGGCTTCTGTAACACGGTTTTTTTGGCAATAACTTTTTATCTATGCATTTCATAGATATAACGCTTATTCAGAATTCACATTATATCTACACATAAATTTTGACTGTATTCTGCATTACGTAGGTTGAATAAATTTGGTACTTATAATGTAATAGTGACTTTTTTTGAAGACGGGCCAACTTACTCAGAGATAAGGTTTCGAACGCACTCGTTACGTAACTTATGACAGCATTTCTTCCCTCTTTCTCGATGGATGATTGGTTATACGTAACGAAGGCTATACCTCTGGCAACAATGACATAAAAATTTAAATACAAGCAAAGCAGTACACCTTTATGAACTCTGAATCCTCTCCACTGATAATTGTCATAATGAACAAACCAACAAAATATGTTAATAAATACAAAAACACTTCGATTATTAGTCTAACTCCCAAAATAAGTGTCCTAAGAAATTATAATCTACTTTATAGGTCACAATCAGATTGACAAGATGCAGGGAATAGTTGGTAATTTTCAAAGACATAGTAGACAAGCTGGATTTGATAACTGCTGTATCCAATGTCAAGCAATTTTTACTTATCGGCTATCTACGTATTTAAAAAAAAAAATAGCCGGTACCGTATTTTGGCTTTAAACCTTCACCAATAATTATCGTCAGAATGATGACTTCATGAGGCTCCACCCACTTTGGCCTCGTTGTAATTCAGGATAACACTGAAGGCTATCATGGACAATGTTGTATTAGAAAATCTAACTTCTGGCTATAAAAACTCATTTCTCGAGTAGTTGTAAGAAGTGCTAAATGATTCTCAAGGATCCCAGCAGTTGGCCTGAACATTTAATTCATGTATATTACTGCTATTACTAATTTTGCGGCACTACTGCTGCAGTAGTATTACTAGCTAGCACAGATACCCCACCCACATCTATGTATCGTTCCGCCATTAATAAAGTCTTTATATCCAACATGGTCGTACAGACTAAAGAAGAAGAAGAAAAATTATATCGGATGATCCGTTGGTCTGCTGGAGATTTTAGCGCATATAAGCTTGTGTTTACTTTGGATAAAAATCTTATTTTAACAAAAATAGTTATATAAAGACTGTTTACATATAATCTCTCTCTTCCTCTCTCTCTTGGTGGCATAGTGAATAGTTAATGGAAATGTTCAAAATCCTGAATGACATTACAAGTATTATAATCACGTTACGCTAAATACAAATCCGACCATAAACATTGGATTTAAACTAGAAACTGAATAATTACCTATTTAGGCTATAGTAAGTATGGCCACGGGCTTTCTTTTGACTGTATAAAGTTGCAAGTCGTAAAACAAATGCAGTTTTGCAACCACGGGGACAATTCCAAATCTTGTTAGCCATTCTTGACTACTATGGGTTTCAGAGCCGATGGAATAAGGTGAATGGGTTTCTGTCTGGTGGATGGGCGGGGCAACATTTCGTAAAACGATGTTTACTTTGCCTACGTAATGAATGTTTTTCGACTCTTGGCTCGCAATCATTGGCCATGGCGTCGGCTAGATCATTTTTACTCTTTAAAAATTAAAACTATCGGGTTTAGGTTATTGATAATGCTGACAAAATTTGTGTGTGGTTGTAAAATATACATATGTTAAATTTCAGCTACATCCGATGCTTTGATAAGGAGCAAAATCCAAAAAACCGTGTTACAGAGGCCCTGAATCTCATAGTAGGTCAAGGTAAGGTAATGTAAGGTTCCATATTGGCGAAGGTTTAGAGGAGTTGAGGGAGCTTGGATTTAGGTACGTAGTGTCCTTGACATGGAGTTTACGATTAAGCCATTTAAAAATTTTACGCTGGTTTTATGAAAGATATCTCAATAAATTTTGTTTCATAAATGTAATCAGTATTTCAGAACGACCAATGTGGTTTTGCAGCCAAAAATGCCCATATATGAATGAATAATCAGCCAAGAAAAAGTACGCAATTTAAAGGGAAGTTGCAATAACAATATTGCAATGCTTAGGTAAAACATAGTTAAAAACTAATTATTTTCAGTAAGTCATCCAGTCAAAATCTTAATAAAATATCTCACAAGGGTTCTTCAGTTACCCTGCCTTTATTGTTAAATTATTTAAAGTTTTCTTTTAATTTCATATAAGTCTATGAAACATTTCAACAGAATGGATTAGTTTTTTCGGCGATTTAACTAAGGTTGTATTCACTTTTAATTAAATTTTGTTCAATAGATATGATTATATTGCAGTTTATGCAAATATTCGCAGTTGTGCTTTTATTTTTACTATGCAGCAACTTTGTTTTCACAGCTGGCTTTTTTTTAGTATTTATTTCTATGTCACTACATTTTATCAATTTTCATTGTTTACGTGTTTTTTTTATCATTCTTAGATTTGTAAATGCACGAGTATGAGCTTTCTTATATTTAAAACTTCTAGTTGAGTTTCGTTCATAGTGTCACAAAATGTATACATATTAGGAGACCTGCGATTTATAAATGTTGCTTTTGGAACTAAAAGAAATAATTGTAAATTTTCACTTTTGGTTCAGCATTTTTCGATTTGCCCTTAAGTTCAGCTTCTTGTTAATTGAAGACCTTCGTCTGCGCCTGACAGGGACCGTTTAGAGCACAATATCTGAAAAACATCAGTCTGCACATCGTCATTTTTGTCCGGATTTTCCCAGCGTTGGTGATTAGGAAAATTTCAATAACCGTTTGAGAAACACCGGCTGCTAGTGACACATGAGGCCAAGTCTCTGCAACTTTCTAATTGTTATTGAAGTATTGATTGAATTACTGACTAAACACCCGTCACATAGAAACTGGATTATTTGGGTATATGTATACGTTTTCTTGTACAGTATTTGTTGAAGTGCTCAGGAAAAATATATTGTGGAATACACTGCAAAATAAAAATTGAGAAATAGACAGGATATCTTGTTTTAAAAGCTATTAGGATTTTTGATGATTTGAATAAATCTTTAATTACATGGTTTCTAAAAGTTGTACTGTATGAGTTAAGAATTATCCTACAAACTTAATGAGCAAATGCGTTTTCATTTATTACATGGTATAGTACGGGAGCTAGGGGGCATTTTGGGTGTTGAAAGTGCTCTGAAATCACCACTTGATTTTGCTGGGAGATACCTCGGGGCATTCTCAAGCCTGGCAATAATGTCATTATTCAATGATTTGTGATAAATTCTAACTCCGTCAGATGCATCAAAAATTAGGGGTAGGGGAAACTAGAATTGCAATAACCTTTCACTGAAACTACATATAGACATGAATGAGCGTTCAAAAAATGTAGCCTGGGACACATTAAACATATTGAATATAAATCTGACATGATATGAAACGGTCACAGTCGTCATAGGTTAGCAATGAAATTTGACCCGTGTAGAATTTGGACCCTATAATAGGAAGCACATGCATATAAAAGCAGGATTTTTATACAACATCGATTTATTGGTGTATTTACATAGACTACACAATAGAAAAGTTTTTCAGACTAGTAGAGTTCAGTTTGTAAATAAATTGTCCCTAAAATCCTGTTACAAATCGTGCTGGGATGGGGCGGTGCGGGAAGGGCGGGCGGTGCAAAGAGAGAGAGAGAGAGAGAGAGAGAGAGAGAGAGAGAGAGAGAGAGAGAGAGAGAGAGAGAGAGAGAGAGAGAGAGAGAGAGAACGAAATTTCCCGTGAACTTGTAGCAAACCCCTAAAACATCTAACTGTTGGTTGGAAGCACACGTAATAATGAATTTTAGGTTAGATTGGATGGTCACGTAGAAGGGGGAAGGCGATGTTACTAAGAGGTGGTACACTAAATAAAAAATATCCAAAAATCTAACACTTATTTCAACTGTTCAGTGGGTCTTTGCATTTGGTTTCATATGGTGGTTTACATTTGCAATATGAGCAACATACAATGCCTAATTTTGTACAACTACAGCATACAGTGGCGCAGGATGTACATGAGCGTGGTATGGTAAAATTACCTGGTATCGACATTTGGAGGCTGTCAGGTTGAATGTTGCAGCTGTACGCATTCGACGGAGATAGCTCATCACATACTCTATACTTGTGGTCCATTCTCTTGGTTGGATAAGTCATCTTTTTTAAGTCTTTTCAAGTTCATTACTCAAATCACTTTTATTTGGTTTCCATCAGAAAGATAACTGTTTTTCATTAAATAAATTTTAACAAGTGTTTGATATCATACTTCCCGACACAGGCAACATCAAATATTTTCTGAGCCTTTCCTAGCTTCTGCTTGCAGTACTTATCTTTAGCTTGACCTATTTGATTTAAATGTTTTGATAGTATTCCTATGAATTGTATAAAATTTATCCCTCGTTTGGTCTCACATTTTTCAGTTCGGAATATTTCATACAGCTTGGCAGATTTTCTTTCAAATTGCAGCAAGTCTTCACGTATCTCTTAAGGCACATTTTCCTGTGTGATAATATTGTGGAACTTCTTAGTCTTATCGATTGCAGATAGGACAACTAGGTTTTCATGATCTATGTATTTAACAATGTTCTGAAGAGTGACCTCAGATGACCTCGTAGCAGTAAGATTGAACTCTTGCTTGAGGTAAAGCTCTGTGGCAGACAGAATGACACCACTAATTTGACATTGGAAATTGAGGACTGCCATCATTTCATGACATATAATTTTATGCATTAAACTGTATTTTTGTACCAACAGCTGAAAACTTACCCTCAGTCCTCTTGACTACAAATTTATCTGCCATAAAACTCTGCTGTACAGCAAGAACTATCTGGGGCAACTGCCTCATTTTTTCCATATAAATAGAGACCTACGTCAGGTAATTTATGCGGCCACATATAGCAAACAATGGTAGCACTGCATGGACACTCGTCAGATGTAGGACCCAGTCTCCTTCTTAGTTAGCTGTAACTAGATCCATATGAGCCTAGACATTTGAACAAATACGGGTTGTTTCTAAATTAGAGCTCCTCCTCCCCCCACCCCCGGCCACAGAACAAATGGAAAGTTATGGAGTTTTCTGCTATAGCCTATCTCCAAGTACATTACCTTAAGTTTCTATTAAGCTATTTTTCATTTTAAATTTCTTGTATTTTCAGACTCAGTGACGGAGTTAGATACAGCCATGGCTAATGATTTGGAGGAAATAAGATGGATTGACCGAATCCGGGCTATAACCTTCAGAGATGCCAGGGATGCTGGCGCATCCTTCATGTCACATTCCTGGATAGCTAAATACATTAAAAGAGATGAATCCTTTGTTAAAAGAAACTGGAACAAATCCATATATGACTGTTATCGCAAAAAGAGTGAGAATCTTGGAAGGCTTGAAGTCCTTTCTCAAGAGTCAAAAGACATCATAGCTGAGGCAGTGGGTAGACCAGGAAAGTCTTTGCGTAAATTGGTGCTTGAACTAGGAACAAGACGGGGAAAGAAGAGAAGTTATAGTGCTGTATATCGTGAGTTCAAAAAATCTGGTATCAAGCCATTTCATGTTATCAGCAAGCCCAACATCACTCAGCAACAGAGAGAAGACTGTGCATGGTTTTGTGGTTCATTTCTTAAAGATTGGGATGAAGCTGACTTTCTCCATGGTGCTGCATCAGATGAATTCTGCATTTAAACAGTCAGGAAGCCAAATCATAAAAATGACATCTTTTGGGCCGCAACGTTGGATGATATCAGTGATGACGTGCGCTATCGCTATATTGTGAAATTCCTGAATGTTTAGGAATTTTTCTGTTTCACAGCCAAATGGTTAATGTGGATCATCAAAGAAAAAGGACAGTCATGGAATGGCGAATACTTCAGAGAAACTGTACTTACTGGTAGAGTATTTCCTTTCCTTAAAGATCCAGAAAATGTGTTATCTGTTGAAGAAGTCACATTTTTGAATTGATAAGGCACCGTGGTTCAAGGTTCTTCAGAAACAGGAGCTGCTTCAAAACAATGGTCTTGATTTCTTTTCGGCAAGTGAATTTCCTGACCTTAATGTGTGTGAAAACATTGGTAGTACCTTAAAGGATCGTGTTGAAGCGTGCACAGTGAACTATGATGGTATACCAAGCCTCAACGAACTGCGAAGAGAGGTGACCAAAGTGCTCAGGGAAATGGAGTGTGAGTCTCAGCTTTTTTGCGATTTGCTGAAATCTTACCCCTCAAGAATGCAGGCTGTGGTACAGGCAGATGGAATCCACACAAAATATTAAATACTCAGAGAGAAACTTAAATAAATACCTGTTCTGAATTACTTTTGTTTTTGTCCATATCAATTTTAGTTTATGCTGTAGAGGGGGAGGCTCTAATTTTGAAACCCCCTGTACATCCCAGAATTTGCATGTCTCAGATTTGGCACCCCTCTCTGACTTAAAAGTATTGAAATCTGCAATCATTGGAGATGAAATACAGAGGAATGCATGCCGATGATGTTTGCTCCCTTCTCTGTTTTTCCCAGATACACAACTTTTCGTGAGCTTAAGAAGTTCTAATTCAGTCTGATACTCAACAAGACCTTGGATCTAAAGAACTCTGTCCACTGAATTATTTCTATACATTCCCATAGCATTAATAATACTTTCAGAAACCTTCGAGAAAGGATTTGATAACATGTTTACCAAAAGCACCAGATTCTGCTAATATAGTTTCTGCTGCACAACCATCAGTGCACTTACTAAAAGTATCCAAGACAACCTTAATGAGATGGAAAGAACCTAAGCACAATACTATGTTGCTAAACTCGTTTGGCTTGTTGAAAATTATTCTATGGACAATGTGATACACCCCGTCATCATAAGTAACAGACAAGTGTAACTTCTAATTGACCTAGAGCATCTAGAAAATTCTTAAGGGCAATGTATACAGTTGCATGTTCAGTAACAGGATATGTTAGAACTGGCAAAAACCCAATGGTTTTCTGAGCAGATTCCTCTTCTGTCATCAGGAAATTAAAAGCACTCCAGTTGCACATTGTTTGTTATGGACAGATTCATGAACTCCTTCACTGATATGTGACAGTTCCAATCTACTTACATTCTATGCAATATCTTTGTTCATGATTTTCTGATATGCAGGAGCACTCATTTTGTATAAACTATTGGATATCTCATGGAACTCTTATAGTAACTTCGAAGCTCCTGACAAGACAGTTCCTGATTGAATTGCCTTTCCCAGTGAATGACACTTGTCCTGATATATTTGGTTTCCCTAGCTTCTAGGACTTTTTTTCCCCTTGTCTTGCATCATTTGAATATGGACAGTAACGTGACTTCCTCCAAAACCTGAATTTGTGGGTTCTTCATGGTCCAAGTTATCGAATGCACCTATGGTGAAATGACCAGTCCAAATGGATTTAAACTAGAAATGAGAATTTTGGACCTGGAAACACTAGATGGATTCGGAATTCATCATGTGTAATGGGGTACGTTTTGTACCATTATTTAGTAGCAGAAAAGGAAAAAAACAGCTTAAAAGGTCCAGTCTCCCAACTTAAATAAAAAGAATAAAAATCATAGACATTCATAACATGCATGTACTAAAACAAGATGAAATGGTGGCAAAATACAGTTACTACAGATAATCACTTACTCAAAATAGCGACATGATGACTCGAGGAAGCAATTTTTTCATATTTAGCACAAAATATTAGTAGACCTGAAGGGTTGATGTTTATCAGAACTGAATTCTACTCTTTATAAATAAAACAAATACTAAGGCATATATAAAAGATTTGCATGCCAGGAAAATTATTTTTTTCAGAAGGGCTAAATGACAGCTAAGACTCAAATCTCACCATTAATTGACCTTTGGTGACCTTGTTCTCTGTCATATGAAGTCAGGTTTGCATTCAAAATGTAGAATGTGTCCCATGCTACATTTTGAGTGCTCATTCATGTCTATATGTCGTTTCATTGAAACGTTATTATAATCTGACAGAGCTCGAACTTCTCACAAATCATTGAGTAGTAACATTACTGCCAGGTTTGAGTATGTCTACCCTCGCTAAAAAGATGTCTAAAGGCATCCCCCAGTAAAATCAAGGGGGAGATTTCGGGGCCTTTTCAACCCCGAAAATACCCCTTGGCTCCCCGTAAAATAAACATCGATTTTGATTGCTACCCTGTGTTACAAACAGGCTCAAAATATATCTTTCTGAGACGTAAGGCTGAATTTCTAAGGGTTTTCAAAGACCAGTAGCTTCGCAGATAGGTTTCATTCACACCATTCTTTGTCTTGATAATATGTTTAAAAGGCAATCACCTATTTTAGAATTGTATTATTATGTTAATGCGAGACGGGCAGTTTAAGATAGGTAGAATTCGTGATATGTCCTCTTATCTGAGTTTAAAGAAATTTCCTAGTTTTAATGGATAATAATGCTTTTCTTCAGAATATAAGGCATTTCTTCGTATATACACCAAACATATGCATTCAGATTCATTTTTGAATTCCGGGTTGAATAAGTTGGATTTTACATCCATTTTGTAAAGTTATTATATTTAAAACATTGTAAAACAATAATTTACGATACATAATTTGTTTTCATATGAGAATGCTATTTTTGTTTTCGTCTTCAGGTAAAACGCTCGGTGAAAATAAACCTGATGAAAAATTTTAGTATTTTCAAAAGTTTTGGACTCCTTGAAATAATTCATTACAAAGGATAAAAAAAGTAGTGGGGCATAACAACTAGATATTCTTCTCATAAACATTTATAAAGCATTTCAGATTTTTTCGTCGTTAGGTCAGTGTTGAAAACACGTCTTGTTTGTCTTCCTTGCGCCAACCAACCTGTCAGGCGAACGAACAAATAATTGCAAGCACAGAACCCCCTCGGGGTCTTTTAATTTGTGCTTCAAGTGATTCGCCAATCGTTCGGGGAAATAAGTTGAAGAGTTGTCAAAGTTAACTTACATGAAAATTTTGTTGTCCCTTTTGGGTCCCCTACTCATGACGTTTTTTAAGATGTACAAACTATGTATATGCGCTTTCTCTCTCTCTCTCTCTCTCTCTCTCTCTCTCTCTCTCTCTCTCTCTCATATTGTCTTCGAATGGAAGATTAAAATTTAATACCATCTGCTGCGATTCGTCACCGATGTCTCCTTGCCTCAAATATCCATTCATTACTGTTTACATTTTTCCGGAATGACATTGATCTTCATTATTTTAAATGTACAGAGTAAATCTTTACTTTGTAGACCTTTGTTGGAGAGAGAGAGAGAGAGAGAGAGAGAGAGAGAGAGAGAGAGAGAGAGAGAGCTTCTTCTTCTGCAAGAGGATAAGATCAAATTTACAGTCCTATTACATTTAAAGTGAGAAGCACAAGAACCGTATCTTCCTATCCACTATCCGGATGCTGAACTATATGTAATGAAGACAGTTCCTGTCACTGATTCATATTTAATTTTGTACCTCGATTTTTATACAGAGTCTGGAGGCCTTCATTATTGTAATTATGGTGAAGTGAAAGGTCATCATTACTGCGTTGAAGGTATGACATCCTAATTCACTGATATAGTGAATCCTACAATTGTAATCTTTGCGGACATGATAGGATAATTTTTTATTTTAATTAGTCATATACTGCTCACTTGTTAAGTATGACCCTCCTTTCTGGTAACTGGTAATGCTCTCTTATATAAATTCATTCAGCAGTAGTATACATTATGATTCAATAAATGATGCTCTGCTTTATTCTTCACTGGGCAATATCCCCATTATGCGATGGAACATTTTCCTGTCAAAACTTTCAACACACTCTTGGTGTTTTGCCCTCAGAGTGTCATTATTCCTTGAGTTAAAGGAAGGATTTTACGCATCAGAGTAGACAGGATTTTAGCAAAATCATTTTATACAATAGCTTGAACGGTCGAATAGTGTTTAGTATTTTAATGAGCCACATTAAAAGTCACAGTCATCCTATTTGGGAAGATGAAAGAGGGAGAGAGGGATGATGAAAAGAAGGGGAGGGGAGAAGAAGAGAAGGGCATATTTTTTCCTTATATGGTACTTGCTTTCATAGGTTTTAAATTCCTTATATTCTTCAGCAATTAAAAATTGTATTTCTATTAGGAGTTTTACACTTTTTCCATACTACTGCTGGAAAATAATATTAATTCATGTTATATATTCCTGTGCGATAATAAAACCTTCAGACCCGTTTCTTCAGTAGTTAAATGGGGATATTTGACGAGTTAAGTTATTGTCTTTTTAATAGGCAGTTACTTAGATTCCCTCGTCATATGATGTATCAGGAGATATTTAGCAATCAGTTTTTTAAAGATAAAGAACAACGAGATGAGAAATCCAAACTCCTTATCTAGTATAGTCCCTAATGAAATAAAGAAAAGACATGGGACGGGAAAAGAGTGAACTGACGCAGAAGGAAACAACAGAATACTCAAGAAGGACGGAAGACTATGCTAGTTATGAAAAACCATTCTTGGAGTTTAATTTTAAAGCTTAACAATAAAAAGAGAAATAGCTGATTCTGAACATGTGCAAGGTAGAGAAGGTGTCCTGCGGGGTGTTGTGAAGCTACCTATTTTAATAATTGCTGTCAAAATAATGAGAATATTCCAGTAATTTCTTTACTCTGGTTAAAAACGAACAGTTCTGAATGAGTAAATAAAAATATATGGAAAAAGTTGTTATTACATCGTCGAGGTTAGAATTATTTTTTTACTTGCGTAGTTCATAAGCGGATGATATTTGAATTTTCATTTCAGGCTCTATTTGGAAAAACTTCATTCGGAGATCTGTTGAAAAGAAATTAATTTTCCTTGATTTGGCGTTTTCATTATAAACTTATTCTCAATTTTGCAAATAATAGTGGTCCCGATAGATATACAGGTTACGAATTAAGGAACTATAGGCTTCAGTATTTGGTACGAAAAGCCTTACAAGAAGATAAAGACCTTTAAATTACGAGTATAAACGAATTGGTGTTTGGCAGATAAGTGATAAATTCTCAGATAATTCTGCATAGGCATGCCGGGACCTACGACATACGTTATTACTTGAATGGAAGTAAGAGACGACCGGTAAATGTAAACAAGTGAATATGAATAAATATCAGTTACACTGAAGCTCTTTAAAGCTAAATCTGAATGTTTCTGTTTGGTGTTAATTACTTACATAGTGAATGGACGTAAGACGTCGTGAAGGCAATTAAAAAAATTTTTGGATCCGTACTCGTTCTTGGTTGGTCACGTTGCTCTTCCAAGCTGTGATCAACTTCGCCTTTTTTATCACAAAACCTTATGCCCAATCTCATGGTTTCTAGAAAGCTTTTGTCGTCAAAAGGGATATTTTAGTACAAGGAATAAGAGAATAATTTGCGTAAGGGAATCCCTTAAATGCTGCAATATTAAATTTATGCGCAAAGCTGAGAAATATAGCTTGGGGAACTCCATGTTACTTACTTGATTGTTCGCCTTATTTCTACATTTGAATATTCAGCTCATCCTTTTTATAAATATCGTGTAACTGAAGCGTTTTCTTTGATCTGACCGAATGAGAATATTAAACTTTTCTTAAATGAGTATTCTCAATTTGTCCTTATCGATTGAGAGTAACGTTTCTTAAAGTTTAAAGATGAATGCGGATACAGGCGAGTTTCATGTTTAAGATTTTTGGATAGAAAAAAAAAAAAAACAATAAGAAGGTTGTTTTCATCTATTAATGACATATCACTTTGTCACGATTTTAAAGTATGTTTAAAAAATATATGTGTAATGCTTCTTCTGGAAAAGGAAAATTGTGCACTCTGCGAAGTTCTCAATAACTGTCGAGATTTTTCCACCATGAGGTTGACCATGAGAGTCTCGACGACTTATCTATAATGGTCCATTGTTAGAAAAAGACGCTTTTATATTTATCTAAGGAAGTGATATGGTAAGGATGGGATAAACCGTGCAGAGGCGAAAAAAAGTTATAGAAAAAAAAAAAATAAAATAAAAACTTTCGTAGAGTCAAACAGAAAAGCAGGCCATTGGTAACTAAATGCAGTAGTTAGAAATATTTGTAGAAATATATTTTTACCAGATAGAATCACCTCTAAATTTTCATCATTATTCGACGGTTTTTTATACTTCCCATTAGACTGAGTATACAAAACTTACTTTGAAGTTGTGAACTTTAGTGCTCTATGTGAGCTTGAAAAATACATGGTTTTGGTGTATGTGACTCGCAGATTCTATTTTTATAGAAACGTTTTAGAATTAAATTCAAGTTCATTAAGAAGGAGAATGAACAAAGTAGAAATTAGAGTAGAATCCACCTAGGTGAACATCACGTTGCAAATAAACAACGGAAAAAAAATATCTAAAGCGCGACTTAAATAAAGCACAGAAGTAAGAGGGATAAAATATTCCCCCTTTTCCCCTGCCTCGTAATTGATCTCTCTATTATGGAAGTTAAGGAGCATTCGGTGTAATCATTAATTTAATGTGTAACCCCTTATGAAGACCTAATGTGCAAGTTCCTGTTTATATCTGAGGCTGCTAGGGCTAGCAACATCATAAAAGAACTTAGTTCACCGAAGCTTGCAACATACCAGAGTCTGATATGAGCTTTCACGCACCGTACTTAAGCTCTTGAAACCAATGCGGTGCTATAATGTAAACAAATGTGAAGGTTTCATTATTGTGTCCTGGCAACCTTTTAGTTATCAGGTGATCTGATTTCTTAGTGGCAGGTTGCCAAGGAACGATGCTGAAACCCTCGGGCCCGTTTACCACAGTCACAGTATGTATACTACATTTTTCATTAGGCTCATATGGAGAACCTTTATTCTTGGTAAAGTGTAATGTATTTCCCGTAGAGTATTGCTTATCACCGTTTCTTACATCCAAATAAAATGATAACTCAAAACGAAAGATACTAAAGATCTTAAGGTTTCTCACTAGTTGATAGTACGAGTACTAGTGAAGACAAGAATGCATTACTCAGGTTTGCATGCATTGAGACAGTTAATGGTTACTGAAGCGAGTTTCTGAAGGGCATAAAATTGTTCGTTAAAGTAGTAATGGTCTTGTGAATATGAATGTGTAATCTAATGTTTAGCCAAATTTGCCAGTTTTCTTATTTTTCATTTCTGGTAAAGTATTCCTATTCATGCACTGATATATCACTATTTATAGTGCTTTATATATTTATACATGAATTGTCCATTTTCTTAGGGGAACGAGAAAGTGATAAAGCTTCTTTCGACTACAATATGGATTATAGAGCTTTCAGGAATAAGCCTGAATTAATTTTATGTATTAACATTCTCAAACCGGTTTTACTAATAGTATTCATTCAGCTAACTTTTAACGCCTGCACAAAACTTGTAATTTGTAAAGTATCAAAAACATGCTAGTATTCGGGTGAAATTCGCAAAATATTGAATTTCTCTTGCACAGTCGCATTCTTAGGTTTAGCATTGCTGCAGCCGATATGTACCGTTCTTACAATGTCTATGCACGCCCAACAGAGATTTAGGAAAGGAAGTACATCGGTAGGGAGACCATTTGTCTCATTCACGTCAGGGTCCAAAGGGTACAATGTCGTTTCACCCAACGTTTTATGCCACTTCTTCCCACTTGTTTTTGATATACTCGTAGTGTAATTTTTTTTAGCTATGGTTCCATGAGACGGGATACCTGATCCCTTTAACCATGACGATCCCAAATGAGTATGAAAAAAATACACGGGAAAGAATTATTAGTCTGCAAGTATACAGGTTGATCGAGGGAGAAATTCAATACTCCGACTTCCTCGTCCTCAAAATATTAGGAAAAATAAAGAGTCGGGGATGTGTTAGTCGAAATGAGATTAATTACTATTTTTCATTGTCCTTAATAACGCCTGCCTATCTGCATCTATTATTTCGAATATTAACTTTTAAATGAAGAGGCCGATGGAGTGGAAAGTTTTATAATAGCAAGAGAGAAACATGGATAATGAAGAAAAAGTAAAATTCAGACTGAAAGGAACAAAATGGAGGAATTTCTCTCCTTAAAGACAGTACCGCAGTGCTGTTCCATCTCTTAAACTAAATCTAATAAAAGTAAGGCAAGAGTGGATGCTTCCCGACAGAACTCGGTATTCAGGAGTTTTTTTTTTTTTTTAAAGGGGTGGTGGGAGGGGCGTGGTTAGGGAGGAGGTGATGTCCATTCCGCGCTCCATTAGTCCCTGGGGCTTCCTCACTAGAAGGGACCGATGGGAAATCCTCTTCTTACGACTTTCCTTTTAATGGTTGAAGAGGGAAGGAAATCCCACAGCCATTCGACAGTTGGAATGCATCTTCCGGGTTAGTTTTAGTCCCATTTCCCATGTGGATAAAAAGTCAAAGCTATCGTATTTTTCATGTCAAGTTTTTCAGAAATGCCAAGAAAACATTACACGATGTCAATTGGCCGGGTTGGCTTACATTAAACTGGCTTGTGCCAGCACGGGCCCTTGTTGTAAGTACGGTTAGGGATTTACTGCTGATAAGATGTTGACCTCTGGACTCTGTCCAAATAAGAGACTAATCCCACGTAATTGAGTACTTATGTTGATTGTATCGCGAGTTCCATTTTGGATAAGAATCATTTTGCTCTAGTGTTTGGTCATTAACGCTAATCCTATGTTTTTTTATACCATGGTCTTTGTACGTCCTTGAGGTTTCAAAGCTTTTCTTTTTAAAAGGAGAAATGAGTTTTCGTACATTTTGTTCGTACTTAAGTTTTGAAAGCTGGATATTTGTTGGTTACTATGAATTAACTTCACAGTATAGCTTCCAATTATATAGGAAGCATTGCAGAGTAATATTTGTTGACATTGCATTGTGACTAACTTTTGAGATATGAAGCCTCTTACGTTAAGAGTTTTATTACTCCCAGAGTGAATTGGAAATACACTAACAGAAGAATATCTTTTTCTCTCTCGCCGTCACTGGATTAATTGACGGGATTTTGCGTACCTTGTATGCTGTGCACGCTCACAGCATTCCTATTTTCCACTGAATTTTATTGGCGACAACGTATAATTTTCCGTTTAAATTGTCTGGATCATGTCTAATTTCACTCTACATTTTCCCAAGTCTCTCAACTTCATGCCTGCATTTTGCTCGGTCTCAGGAATTTCAGATGTATTTTCCTGGGTACAGTATTTTTCCATCATTTTTCGTCAGCCACAGCATTTATCCCGGACACAACAGTTTTCCATGCTTGTTTTTGGCTACTTAGCATCTGTTCGTGGTTTTTCTCTACCAAACCATTTTTCCGTGCTTTTTCTATGGCTGCATGGAGTTTTCCCCATTATTTTCCTCCGGATTTGTCTTTGCATTTCCCTTGCCTCTTAGCCACTTAGAATGTCTTTTTCTCATATTTAGATTTTTTTATAACAAAGACTCCAGAGAGAAGTGGTTATTTGGATCATCCCTTCAATCTCTATAATTTTTGCACCTTTATTTGTATACTTCTTAGAGCTTATGATCTGACGCCATCACTTTTGGTGTTCAGTACTTGAAATATGTAATCATTTAGTTTACTTATCTTTAAATTTAGCTCTATGGTTTTTCTTGGTTTGAGATTAATTACTTTAACCTATGGTTTTTCCTGGACTAAATTATTTAAGAATTAACCCGTTCCATCTTCTGTTTTACATTTTGAGTTGAAATGTCTGTAAATGTCATGCATATATATATATATATATATATATATATATATATATATATATATATATATATATATATCTATCTATATGTGTGTGTAAATATGTATATATGGCATATATGATATATATGTGTGTGTATTTGTGTTTATGTATATATATATATATATATATATATATATATATATATATATATATATATATATATATATGTGTGTGTGTGTGTGTGTGTGTGTGTGTGTGTGTGTGTATGTGTGGGTATCGAGCGGTTCCGCTGACACAAAAATAGAATCGCTTTTCCAGTGTTTGAACCGTACTGTATCAAGAATTTAATTACCCGGATGCGGATTTATACTAATAACCAGCCAAGTTCCGTTCTGTAATTTTGATGCACGATTACGGACTTCATCTCGTGAGGGAGAACACACGCACGCATTACTTTTTATAAGCCTTTTCTCCTTTGCAGAGACTGACTCACTGCTCAAGTATAAACACCCTGTGCTAAAAATCATTCACTATGAAAGCCAAATTATACACCTGCAAAGGCGGATTATCTGTCTGCCTATCTATCTATCAATCCATGTATCTATCTATGTATACATATATATTTTTATGTATATGTACATATGTTAGCAAGTATATATATTCGTATGTATATATAATGTGTACGTGTGTATATATATTATATATATATATATATCATATATATATATAATAATATATATATATATATATATATATTATATATATATATAATAGACTTCGCCTTGGGTTATGCAAAACTGCAATTTTAGTGAAAGTATGATGTCTGAAAATCAATATCCTTTTCATAAAAATTACAGACATTCTCCTGTGACCCGATATGTCCCAAGTCATTAATTAAAACTGTTTTCTTAATTGCTTTCCTCGGATAATTAATTCTTGGAAAGCTTTACTCATTCCTGATGCTGAATATTTTTGATAACATATAAATGGCAGTCAAAAGAACGACAGAGAGAGAGAGAGAGAGAGAGAGAGAGACGAGAGATGCGAGAGGAGAAGGCGGAGAGAGCGAGAGAGAGAGAGAGAGAGAGAGAGAGAGAGAGAGAGAGAGAGAGAGAGAGAGAGCAATGGAAATTTGAAATTAATTCGAATAAAGTGAACGTTAAGGAAAATACTAACTGCCAAACAGACAACTTACGAGAAAGGAAGGCAAATACTCCTCTTCACGATGTCATATTTTTCCTTTCATTGTTGTGGTGATAATTGTAAAAGCTGATTATTGTTATCCTTCAATCATTTTGGGAAGCACAATGGATAGTTCTTTCGTGTTTTCCAGTTAAATCGATACTCAGTGTTACAATGTGGCAATCTATTGGCATCATTTATCTGATTCTGATGAAAGGCTTTCAGGTTTCCTGAGTTTTTCTGTTCGTTTTCGTGGATTTTCCACCATCCAATTATGTCAAGGAATCAGAGGAGCTATTAATCAATGTATTGTTGTTGAGTGAAGGGCCGCTTCATCTGCCATCAAATCTTATAGCGCAATCAGTTTACCAAAATTGATAAGTTATGACAGCGACACGCATTGAACAAAAACGAACCAGAAAATTGCAGGAGAGTAACGTCGTATGTTTGATATTTTTGTTTGGTCGATTTGGTTTCGTAAAAATATTTACAACCAATATGATGTCGTAAAGTATGAGTAGAACACAAATGACGTGACATAGTCTACAAAACAGCATCGCGTTTTGTGATACATTATATTTTCACAAAATCAATCATTAATCAAGGATGACGTCGCAAGTCAAAAGATTTATGCATGCAAAGAAAAAAATCAATCTGTAATAGAACAACATAACCTAACGCGTCTATTTCACCATTAACAAGACTTTTTGATCAAAGATATATGCTACGGTAATGAAAACATTGTAGCAATGATTTGATAATTATGTATATATGTTTATATGTATATATATATATATATATATATATATATATATATATATATATAGATATAGATAATTAAATACACGTGCATAATAAGAAGGCAATGTTAATGTCATACTATTTCTTTTCATTACATAAAATGAAAAAGGATCAAGTTTATTACAACGAAACGTTTCGCACTTGAAACATCTGTGCATCATCAGTCTGCAAAAGAGCAATAAGACAAATAAATAACAAATAAAACCACAAAACACAAACAGAACTCACGTGTATTAAAATAGTCTTAAAATTAACCAAAAACGAAAAGAAAAAAGTACAAAGTAAGAACAGTAAAAAGAGAGAGAACACAAAACACTAACCGTCCATGAGGAGAAAAGATGGAATGACCTGTCGTCAAATGCAGGTGACGACATTAAAAATGCCAGGTATAGAGTGTTTTAGGTGTTCTCTCTTTTTACTGATTTTATTTTGTACTTTTGTTTTTTGGTTAATTTTAAGACTATTTTAATACATGTGACTTCTGTTTGTGTTTTGTGGTTTTATATGTTATTTATTTGTCTTATTGCTCTTTGTAGACTGATGATGCACAGATGTTTCATGTGCGAAACGTTTCGTTGTAATAAACTTCATCCTTTTACAACTTGTATCATGGACACCCTCTGAAGATTCGTATATATATATGTGTAATATATATATATAATATATATAGTATATATATATATATATATATATATTTATTATATAATTACATTTAATTTATATGTATATATACAGACATATATATATATATATATATATATATATATATATATATATATTTTTTTTATACATATACATTATATATATATATATATATATATATATATATATATATATATATATATATATATATACTACTACCTGGTTGTCCCAGCTAGATTGGTCCGTGTAACCCAGAGCATAGTTTATGAAAAGAAAATAGATAAATCAAGCCACAATTGAATACAGTACCACGACCTGAATTGTGAGAAATACAAATCTGACAAACAACATCCTTGAAAAGGAATATCAAAATGAAGCATCATAAACATATATGGAAAGAAAAATTCTTGGTGTTGGCTGAGAAATTCCAATTCACTGGAGAGCCTTTTGGTAAACTATGTTCTTTGTTTTTCCCTCCGGTGACAAAATGAACAGTCGTTCCGGAGAGCCCACTCTTGAGCACGCCACATGAAGTTGCCCGTGAGAAAAGCAAGGTTGCTCCAAGTTGATGCCAGCCACTCTGAGAGACTGTCCCTGGGCTTTATTGATGGTCATGGCAAAAGCCAACCTGACTGGGAACTGAAGGCGCTTGAAACTGAAATGGAAAAGAAAGAAAAAGAGAAAGCTCCTTTCTCTGACTCTCTGTCTCTCTCCAACCATCACTGTCTCTTTCACTCTTTCTTCTCACTAATACCAACTCTCTGTCTCTCTTGTCTCCAAACAACTGCTCTTTTCTGTCTGTCTGCCTCTCTCCCTCTCTCACTTTTTCCATCTTTCTCCTAACTAACACCCCCTCAACTCTCTCTCTCTCTTTTCCTCTTCCTCTCGTTCCTATCTCTTACACTCTCTTTCTCTCTCCAACAATCACTGTCTTTTACCCTCTTTCTTCTCAGTAATACCATCTCTCTCTCTCTTATCTCTCCTTTCTTTCTTCTCCTCTTCTCCTCTCTCTCTCTCTCTCTCTCTCTCTCTCTCTCTCTCTCTCTCTCTGTCTTTTTTCCTCTTTCTTCTCCCTAACACTCCGTCTACTCTCTCTCACTTTCTCTCCCTCTCAGTTTCTCTCTCTGCCAACCCCCTTCTAAAGCCACCATCTTTGATGTCGTTGATGTTTACCCTATAGTATTCTTTTCCAAATGATAAGTCATATGTATACAGAAATTTGTAAAATAACTAAGTCTACGGGATAGCCAGCCCCGCTTCACGGGCAAAACCAGTTCTGTTTCAGGGAATCCCTTCTCAACCTTCGGAGAGGGGAAGTAGAAATTTTGGGAGCCCAGGCTCCCGGGAGTTTCCGTGCTCCGAACGTAGGTCTCGACCTTCCCGGGGTGGAAACCCATCTCCGTTCCGAATCTCAGTCCCGTCAGACCGACGGCCCGGGCGCCCATACCAATCATACATACATACATACATACATACATTGCCAAATATATAATATATATATATATATATATAGTATATATATATATAATAGGAAATGTTAATATATATTAAATATTTATCTTTTTTGTATACATATATGTATGTATATATATATATATATATGTATGTGTGTGTGTATTTATATGTAACAATTGTGTGTACAGATGAAGTGGAATTATGACTGACAAATAATGATACCTGGTGGCCCTAAGTTAAAACACCTCAGATAACCAGCGACTCGCCTCCTGGATAAAGATAATTTACAAAAATACACTTAAATGACAACAATCCATTTTCACCCATATTCTCAACTCTGTACCGAATCAACGTCATAATTTTACATTTCACATATTTTCAGTCTATTTCCCATATTTTATGCAAGCAACAATTCATCTTGTTATTTTTACAACTTACATACCGATCTTTCATGAAGTGAGATAATTTAGATTTATGGTGTCTTCTGGCAGCAATGATACCTCCTCAAAACCTGCCAGTTAAAAGTCATAAAGAGGTGGTGGGGACCTAGTCTTATTCCCAATAAACCGATACAAGGCCAATTTGTGATCGAGTGGTTCGTATGGATTTGGTTAAAAAGTATTATCTGAACATTACTACTCTGCAAGTGACAATAACTGTGGGAAATAAACAACTATATTTATTAGAAGGTCGTGCATCCGTTGACTTAGGAAATTACTCTTATCAGGTAAAGGAACCTGTTTGTTTGCATGAGATCCCTGGACATCACATTTTTGCAGGTTATGGGAAAGTTAAGTGCTAGATTTTTCACTTTTGTGTGGGGTGGGAAAATTACTTGAAGTTGGAGGCATGCAGTTTCCAACAGCATATCATGAACCTTCTATCTGTGTGTGTGTATACATATAGAAATATGTATACATACACATATATATTTATAATAATATATATATATATATATATATCTATATATATATATATATCATATATATATATAATATATATAGATATATATATATATATATATATATATATTATATATATATATATATATATCTATATATATATATATATATATATATGATTATGCATATTAGAGAAGACAATGAAAACTAAGTTTTTTCTTTTGCGCAATACGTTGGAAGTACATGCTCTATCTACATCTTAAGATTCGTATTCAGATCCATAACGTTTTGTTTAAACTAGAATAATTGTTACTTTGACACATTATTTATCGTCCCTGTTTACATGTATGGACACATAATTAAAGTTTATTATTGTAAATTTATTTTTGAGTAAACTTCATGTTCTCTCTCACCAGGATTATTTTCTTATTGATAAAGAGCGGCAATATTATGCATTTTTGTATTATAATAGAAAGATAGGTAAAACGAAAATTTATTAAGAGTTTTTGTCGAAAGAAACGGGAGCACTGCAGAACAAGAGAATTCCAAATCTTTGCTATAAAAGAAAACAATAAAAACAAAAACATAGTAATTCTTGACTTGCTAATCTCTGCAAAGTGAATGTGGATATCCTGAAACGTGTTACGGGAGATAAAATATCCTCCACAACGATGAAATGGTTTGGCTAATACCCTACTTGCATGACGTGGTAAAGAAAAAAGCAATTAGCTCGAAGTGCTGCTGGGAAAGTCTTATTTTGTCCACTTCCGATCGTATTTGTTTTGGATAAGCTCCTTGGCTGTAATGATGGAGTTGAACATTGTTGATAAATGATTATAGCTTGTGATTACTTTGGTCATAGTCAGAGATTAATTAAAATTAATTAAAATTTATTCTGTTTAGTGGAATTAAAACAAAAGCTATCAATCTTTAAGTAATCAAAAGCCGGCTCTTGTAGTTTAACGAAATCGATAATTTCCCAAAAGCCTTGGCGCTACTGAAGCTTTTGTTATACAGTATCTGGGAAATGGCGTCATGTTTAATTTACTCTCTCTCTCTCTCTCTCTCTCTCTCTCTCCCAATATATCTATATAATATATATATATATATATATATATATATATGTGTGTGTGTGTGTGTGTGTGTGTGTGTGTGTGTGCAAGTGTGTATGTATGTGAAGTTGTGCGTGTATTTCCACACCGTGAAGGTGGAAGGAAAAAGGTTAATTTGAATTGTGGAAAAATTTAAGTGGTTTGTTCGAACAGTAATCTGGAGATAAATGTACCGGATAATGGGAGGATCCGAGAAGAAGCGAGACACTGAACAACTGACACAATAAAGGAATTAATGTGAATAAAAAAATATTAAAGAGGAGTCGAACATATGAAAGACAAAGTTGGAATGTGTCGAGAATGTTGAGCAGACGCACCTTCGTACAAATTAAGAGTAGAAATTAAATGTTGATAACAGAAATTACTTTTGTGGCTGTATATGTGAAATACAAGGAATTAAAAGGCCGAGATATATTGGGATACCTCGAACTGGAATTTGTTTAGTGCGGTATAGTGGAGAGAAAGGGGGATGATGGCAAATTGGTTAGATTTTATTATTTAGCAATACTGGAAGGCAAATGGAATTGAACGTTTATAAAGGACACTTCAGAATGAAAAGGAAGGGTAACGAAAACTCAGAGCAAGATAATGGCGATAAAGGTAAATGGCGCAGTGAATTTGTTTTCATGTGGTGTTGGTGAGACATATGAATAGGTAGAATAAAGCAGTCGACATTACGTAAATCATGAATGATATATAGTATCTACAGCTATATTTTCTAGACGCATCTCCTATAAGCGAAAATATTTCATTTAAAAATGTATATACATACACACACTCACATTATTTATATATATATTCTAAATATATATATATAGATCATATATATAATATATATAAATGAAAACATAACACATCGGTTCTTATTTCTTTGCTTATGAATGTCTGTGTATATATATTTATATATATGTGTGTATTGACTCAAGTCTAACTCACTTTACCATAAAAATATCTTAAACACAAGAGAATTATAACTGATTAGTACATCTACTGAATTCTTGTCGTGGCAGGTGAACGTATATAATTTCACGTAAGTATATAAGCTATATCAAGGTATAGAAAATTTAATGCAAAGTGGTTTTGTGAATCAATATATGGTAATATAAAAAGGCGCTTGTATAAATAACAAACTTCATACACACACACACACACACACACACACATATATATATATATATATATATATATATATATATATATATATAATATATATATATATATATATATATTTTTTTTATATACATGCGTTTAGTGTGTGTAGTGGCTTGTATCTGTGTACTTAACATAAATGTAAAGGCAAAAAGTAATTAATAGTACTGAAGTAGACAAAATATTTTTCTTAACTGTTAATAGCATTATTGGGGATCCGGGGCAGTTAAGATAATAGTTTGTATGTTATTTGTTGTGGGATGACTAGTTTGCCGTGGTATCACTTTCGTTATCATGGATGTCTATAAATGCATGCACAGTATAATCTTACCTTTTCTCCACAGATTCAGCAAAGATGCGTAGCTCAAAGTTCTCCCACTAAGTAATTGCGCTCTTCAACTTAGTTTTCTGTCTGTTTAGAAGGCAAGCTTATGAAGAAACGAATATGTCGAAACTCGAAAAAATTAAATTTGAAATGGAACGATGTCTTTCTCAATGAATCACTGAGCAAGTCGAACGAAAAAAATTATATTTTCTCACTGGTTTGAAAACTGAACTTGTTTGGTTGGCAAGTTGGTAAACCCTGCTCTCTCAAAGTTTATGGAATGGCGAGTGTCTTGCCCGCGTCCGCTTACCTACTTTGGTTCCCGCCTACATTCGAACGTATGGCCTGGAAGCCCGCTTCCAGTTGAGCTCGTCAGGGAGGCGTGGTCTACGTGTGACGTCATTGTTCCAGCCCACGCCCACTTTGCTAAAGGCGCTCGATTTGGATTACGCACGTTCATTGGAACGTCTTATGCGATGAAATTTATATTTATTTTATCTATTTGAACTAGTTACTAATGCTGACGTACGTTCCTGAAGAATGGGCTGACGAAATTTAGGAGTCTTTTCACACACTCCTTGCTTAGGTGAACTCTGGAGTATTGCTCATGCTTTTGTATGAGTTTCCCTAAATAATATTAATATTGAAGTGTGCAAATATTAATTTGGGAAGCTTCGGAAATACCGTTGATTTCCATAAAGAGTAAATTTTCACAGGAAAGAATGTACATGCACATAAGAAATGAGAGAAGAAAAAAAGATAAATGAACTAGTAAAAAGCATGAAAATAGGTAAGTATAAGCAGAAATAAGATAGAAAATCCATGGCAGTATTGCATGGCTCTTTGAAGTAGTACCACAGCCTCCCTTAAACTTGGAAGAAATAGAAAAATAAATGCTAACCACCATTTTGTATATGTGAACGTATATCTAGTTATGAACCTTCCCCCTTCAGCACCACCCATCCAACTTCTCTCTCCCCCCCCCCCCCCCCCCCCCCCCCCCACCCCCCCCCCCCCCCCCCCCACAAGGAAAAAAAAAAAATTAGTTTAAAGTAGACTTTCTTGGCGGCATTATGGAGTGTGTGGGAGTTCCCTGCCATTCTGTAATTGGAGACGCAAAGGCTCTCCTCAAGCACTGGAAGTACGATGCTTTTGTGACTTCATTTCCAGCCTTGTATGTTACTATTGTGATTTAATATTATTATGGCATTGTACCTTATATGGATGGATTGGTGAGAATGACTGGAGGAAGAATGTCTGCAGCTCAGTTGCTGCAGAGAGCCGGAAATAGAGAGGAATGGCGAGCCATGACTGCCGACGTCCTTGGGGATATGGCACCTGGATGATGATGATGATGATGTACCTTATGTGCTCATTTCTCCCTCTGTTTCCTACAAGCTCAAATACATTTTCCCATTTGTATTTTGAATCGTCTTATTTTATGTGAATGCTTTTTCCGAATTCTAAATATTTATTAATATAATCAGGTTTAATGTATGTGTTCTGAATCTTTGTGCTTGTATGTTTGTGTGTGTGCAAATAACTCTTATGAGGCAAAAATCTAAACATAAATGTGCAACGTAAAAATTCATGGAAAGTCTGTGAGAAATTTCAGAATGACATGGGTGTAGGGATAGTTGATGGAATTTGAAGCGTGGATGGGAAGCAGAAAGGCAGTTATGACTTTTTTTAAAGCTGTCGTAAATAACCTAGCTTTTTATCTACGAGGAAGACGCGATTAGAAGATTTAAGGAGATAGCATTTGATATTTGTTAATGTGTGTGTGTGTGTGTGTGGATCGAAGGTGATCGACATTTCTGTATAAGGTTTCATTATTCTTCAGCTCTATGCCAGTTTCATCTCCTTTTACGCTCTTCATTCTGTAAGACAGTCATCTGTAAAACTTACAAATACGATTCTTACCGCGAGTCCTTAATATCTTCCTACCGACGTACCCATATCTTTATTGTTCAGAATTTACCACTGTTATTTGCACTATTGAGTTAATGGCCATTGCAGATACTTTCATTAAGCTATATAAAACGTCTTTATTTCCCATTGTAGATGGCCTGTGATGAAAAAGGGTGTTCCTCTTCATGTTCATTAACCAGATTTATTTTTCTGGTGGAATAATAATGGTTAAGAGAACCAGGCATTGTAACCTGATAATCTCTAGGATAAACATTGCGTAGATGATAGTATTTGCATTTAATTTTTATTGAGTACAGCACCATGATGTTAGTATTTATTCATGAATACTGGCCCTGTTATAATTATATAATGGCAATCGGCATGAAATTTCATTGTTATGGCAATGGAACGGTGTATCCCAGGAAGCAATTTATGTTCCAAGGTTAAATGTAAGGCCATGTCATTAAACGTAATTATGTTTACTTGTGCTGTGGCTATTATTCGAGGAGATAGCTGATTTGGAAGGAAGTCATGGAGAACTTAATGCTATATGAATATTTAGCAGATGGCTCCTTTGCTTTTTCACACCCACGCTGATACAATATCATGCTCTATCAAGGGGAGCAAAGCTGTCTAATGTAAACTTTATTGTGCGTGTACGCACTTGCATTTGTGTTTGGGCATGTGAGGGATTCTAGTGTTGGGTAACAGCAGTGTGTCATTAATCATTCCGTATTAGATTGCCTTTCCCCCGCGGCTCAGATCCTGAGAAGTAAATAAAATCTTCATCTCCATTTTCATCCTGAACCATAAGATTTCAGTCTGACAGGTCTTTTAGGAATCAAATGACATTTCACGAAACATCGTAAGTAAACAAATAACTGCTCAAGACGAGCCAGAATAAGAGTTCCTGGGATGTATAACTTACGTATGTAGATGAAAATCCGAACAGGCCCTGAATTGTCAACAGACCAAGCCTTTTCCCAAAAGGAAAACTTGAACTGTAAGATTTGAACGATAAAAAATGTTTTCTTTTCGAAGAGAGAAAACTGCTGTCAGTGAGACGCTGAAGAAAACGAGATATACGGCAATATTATCTTTTGACTTCCTTCCTCTTTTCGGGATATCTCCAAAGGAATTCACCAAAGCGGCTGGCTACTACATTCACACTTTTAACCGGTAAATCTTGAACAAACCAAAGTAAACTAAACCTCAGGAACATTAGCCCATGAATAACAAACATAGATGTCTCATGAATAAGACATCGAATTTCCATTCACACACACACACACACACACATACAAAAAAAACACAAAACGCACCATTCACCTTCTGTCTTTCATCTTCATGATATTAATCTTTCCAATAAAGAATCTCTTCCACTTACACAGAACTCCTAGTTGTATAGTCTTTTCACCAACCTTCGTTCGTTGCACATTATTAAACCGTCTCAGAACAACCTGATCCCACCTTTCTGTTTCGCCTAACATTTTACCATTCCTACACCAACGATTACACACGCACACACACACACACACACACACACACACACATATATATATATATATATATATATATATATATATATATTAGAATTACACACACACACACACACACACACACACACACACACATATATATATATATATATATATATATATATATATATATATATATGTGTGTGTGTGTGTGTGTGTGTGTGTGTGTGTGTGTGTGTAATTCTAATAGTTACAATGCCCTCTTAACTTCTCGCATTCTTCGTGTTTTTATTTTAGATACACTTTTAACTACAAAGCCTTAAGATCCACGTGCAAGACATATGAAGAAATTATGATGTCAGGTAGCGGGAAACTAACCGGAGTTACCTAAATCACGACTAAGTCACGTTGACCTCGTCGTGATTATGGCAACTCAGATTCGTTTCCCGCTACCGGAAATCATAATTTCTTCATATTTCTTGCTTTTGGCGCTTTAGGCTTTGCAGTGACAAGCATATTAAAAACAAACGCGAAGAATTAAAAAAGTTAATAGGGCATTGTGGCTATTACAATTACATATGCGTCTGGTAAACATGACCAGTAGATTCTACTTTTTATATATATATATATATATATATATATATATATATATATATATATATATATATATATATATATATATATATATATATATATAGACCTGTAAAGTTTAAAGAATTTTAAAGAACATCTATCGAAACCTTCAATGAACTAGTTCGTTTGGTGAACTCCAAGACTTTTAAGGACACAAATTACAGAAAAGCTAACAACGTTGATGACTGACTTTCTATAATATTCAGGTAAATAATAAACAGTTTATTAGCTCATCATACGCAATGTAAGTTAGATGTTTGCCACAATATATTCATGTTTTCTATTAAATGAGAACTGTTTATAAAGGGGAGTAAAATGGACTGCGTTAAAAACAATAAGAGAGTCCTTACAAGAAGTTTGTTAATAATCAAAATTACGTGAACATGATGCAACCAAGTGCAACACGACCAGAAAACTTTGCCATGCGTTTGGGAACTATTTGCTGATTCATAGGAAACTAAGTTCATGCAATTAGCTTCGTCGGCGTGCATGCTGTTGCAGTACCATAATAAATTCATTCTTTAAAATTTCCCACAACCTCTCTCTCTCTCTCTCTCTCTCTCTCTCTCTCTCTCTCTCTCTCTCTCTCTCTCTCTCTCTCGCTCGTTTCCTACGAATCCGCAATCAGTTCCCTAACACATGGCAAAGTTTTCTGGTCGTGTTGCACTTGGTTGCATCATGTTCACGTAATTTTGATTATTAACAAACTTCTTGTAAGGGCTCTTTTATTGTTTTTAACGCAGTCCATTTTATTCCCCTTTATAAACAGTTCTTATTTGATGGAAAACATGAATATATTGTGGCAAACATCTAACTTGCATTACGTATGAAGAGCTAATAAACTGTTTTATTTACCTGAGTGTTACAGAAAGTCAGTCATAACCGTTGATAGCTTTTCTGTAATTTGTGTCCTTAAAAGTCTTGGAGTTCACCAAACGAACTAGTTCATGGAATGTATCGATAGATATTCTTTAAAATTCTTGAAATTTTACAGGTCTACACCCAACAGCAGTAGTCTCGCTGAGCATTTTGGGTGTAATAAAAGTGGTTCCATGATTTTTTTTTTTTTTTTTTTTTTCTTTTTTGCTTATGCACCGAAGCAAAACTACGTCGTCTTCATTCGACGACGTTGTTGAGTTGTTGAAAATAAGACAAATAAAATAAATTAAAATGAAATAAAATGCTCTGTAATGAGAAGCTCCATCAACCGAGTGAATGAGATCAGTTGTGCACGACCGATGTGCTAGCTACCTTTCGCTTGGAGAAACGTTTTCTTTAGCCTATTAGTTCAGCACCCTTTTTCTATATCTTGCAGGTAAAACTGCATTATATGAGAAAGTAATATCTCATGCAGAGGACTGTCTCTCATTAAGTGGAGATTTCCCTCTTCCCACTCTTCCTTCTTCCACCATAAATATATTAATGCTATGAATAAATGCAGATATGTATGTGAGGTAGGATTTTCCTATGCCATTAAATTTGATCCGCAAAACTATCATACAGAGAGTGAGTCTGTGTTGAACTCATTTTTATTCTGTAAATTTCCACTTTCATAGTAGATATAACAAATGGTATAAAGGCATTTCTAATGCGCCAGAGAACATTAAAAAATACACATGAAATTATCACGGGTATAACATGGCAAAACTTTGAGCTGTATATTACTTTGGAAGCTGTGGCGAAAAAATGGATTTATAGGGGACTGTATTATATGTCTAACGTTGTTACTTGGTCAAAAACCGCTAAAAGCCTTACGTAACAACTCCACAAAACTCCCTTTGCGGTTTCTAAATTACGGGGAGATATCTCTCAACCCAATTCATTATTAACGAGGATAACGCACCAATATCATTAATGAATAGTACCACAATTAAGTACTTTCACTTACTGAGCAGTCCTTGTAGACTTGAACTCAGATCAAAAATCGCTATACGAGATACGACGAGAGGTAGACACCTCTCTCTCTCTCCCTCTAAATATTGCGAGTACTCACGGGTTGATTTTCAGACCTTAGAGGACCGCTGTGTTATCTCGTTTCTAAAAGTTATTTGCATAACCTTAAAGTATGAACACAATAAAGGTTTATCAGATCAATTTATGTTCACCATCCACAAAACTGAAACAGGAAAAATGGGATAAAATCGAGGGATATTGAAACGCATTTGATAAATGTAAAGTTAAAATTAATTTAATAACTAAAAGTTAAAAATATCAAAGAGTAATTATCAAGTTCGTTGTCAAAAATAAATTCCAAATATAATAGTGTGCAACTTCAACATATTTATTAAATGTAGTGAATTAATTGGTGGTGTGTGTCAATACAATTTTGGGCGATATCACGCCCATACAGTGTACTACGCACATACGCATACACACCCCTAGAGGGGCATGCAAAGGAGCGACCAGAGGGGCGAACTACTACTCTTCCCTTCCCCTCAAGATCGGCGAGAGGCACAAACAAGACCCAATGACACCTTCCACTCTTACCATACATGATATGCGCAATACACTCACCAAAAACAATTTCATATATATAAAGACAAATGAATTATCATAACTAAAACAGTAATTATACTTCGTTACTAAAACGTCTACTGACGTTTATGTCAAAAGACTTCGTCTTTGTGTAAAACCATCTTTTCGGTGCCAAGCGCACCACAGATACTACGTACTAGAACATAGCAAAATCAGATAAAATAATGTTAAGAGTGTCATTCTCGAATAGATGTGGTTCTTTCACCCTTATTATGTCATGCAATATAGACGTACATGTCTTTACAAAACATATGGGCATGCGAATACATTTGGTTTTCACATGAATACAAATACAGTAACATAGTTCCTGTCTGTCGATTACCTGACAGACGGCAATACGCAGTGAAAATCAATCAATAATTTCTTATGAGACAGACACTAATAACTATAATAAAAGACAAATAGCATGGAAACAAGTGAATACACAAAAACATTAGAAAATAAAATCGTTGTGAGAGGAATTCCTCACACAATTTGGTAGATGCTCAGATGAACACATCGTTGTCTAAGGTTTTTGACGAGCAAGCTGAGTTACCTTTAAAGAAAAACGGTTTTAGTGTTAACCTTTTTCTACCATCTGGTGTAGGCTGTATGTGTACGTGGATAAAATAAGACTTTTTTTTTTTTTCTTGATATATCCATAAAGATACAATGAAATCCTAAAGAACTACGAGGGCTCTTATCTTCCTCTTTAGAGGGAATGCAACCAAATCGAAATTTCTGCTTGGACAGAATATTTGTAGCAGGTTCCCGCTAGATCAAGCAGGAACCTGACATAAATATAATAATCTGGCCATATATGACAACATCTGCATCACTGCACATCCCCATACCATCCACAACTTTTTAGTTCGCGAGTTGACCACAGCCGTCGGTTCCGTTCGGTCGGGATTTCAGTGCTCAGCCATGAACAGTAGGAGTCGTGCTGCTCACTTGTTTGATCACCTATAAAATAGCTTATTTAATCCGTTGCCAACAGCGAGTTTTGCAAACAGTTTTCGTGGCGTCAAATTTTAGATCTGGATAATCGTTGTTATTTGCTGATCACGAACATTGTTTTGA
>NC_087203.1:82917403-82939903 GCF_015104395.2 Macrobrachium nipponense | reverse complement strand
CGGAAGTCAGGTAAAGCCGTTGGTCCCGTTGCTGAATAACCACTGGTGCCATGCAACGTAAAAACACTATACAAACAAAACAAACAAATGACATAAAACAACTATCTTTTATGTTACCTCAGCTATTTTGTGGATAAGTGCCGATTACTAATTTTTCCTATCATGTTGACTCATATATCTAGATTGTGTATGTTACTGTGTATTTTATATGTTCATTGTATATGGCCCTGAACCGAAATAAAGGATATTATTATTATTATTATTATTATTATTTTATTATTATTATTATTATTATATGTGTGTGTGTGTGCGTCCGTATCTTTAACACATTAACTCGCTTACGGCCCTTTAATAAAGCTTTAGTACACGACGTACGCTGAATAAGATAACTTTCGGACACATAGGTATACCGATATGTGTGCGTATGCTAAAGCTTTTATAAACTTGTACGAGTTTTCTTGTTCATTCCCTCGCCCCGAAATCCAAATCATGCATTGCTGATGTAGTAAAATAAAATGCTGCACTAGTATCTATAGCAAATACAGCGATGGTATGATTACTGTTAGTATTGTGTACGTAGAGAATTGGTTCAACTGACAAGAGCCGCTTCAGTGTTTCCCTGCTATGAATAGTTTCTCAATTACACGTCGTTGTTGATGAGTATGCCTGCCTGCTGTTTTGACAGCTGAATAATGATTCATTTATTCATTGAAATTAATTTACATGACTATCGGTAATATTGAGTTATTTTAATTTTTTGGCTATCATTTGAGAGTTATTTTGAAATATTTACCTTCACTGGCGTTGATTTTTGCTTAGTTCATGGCATATATAAAAGCGAGATCTGGTGCCGTCCTTGCCCAGTTTAGAATTCAAAACATATGGGGCTATATTTTTGTTGGAATTATTTATAATGCACCAATCCGCTACAGATCTTTGTTAAAGATGATATTTCCTTTATTTTGCAATATTTTTAATGCCAGCAATTATATAACTGGTATAGAGTAATGTCAGTAACGTCGCCGAACTCACAATTAATATGGCTTACTTTAACCGAAGACTCACAAAGATAGCGAAATGAAGTAGCTAATGCAAAATTCTGCATTAAAGAGATACTGTTCGACAGCCGTGATATTTGCAATCATAAGAATATTCAAATTTATGTTTTGATTTTATAAAATGTTCTGTTTTGTAGATATGACTGCATGATTTATAAGTCTGCGTGTTTGCATTTTTAAGGGTTTGGTGCAATTATGTCTGAAATACATTGATTTTTTTGTTTTATGTGCATGCATGTGTTCCAAGATGCAAGGAATAGTTCATTAGTTTATAGGTATCATTAACTGTTTTATAATATTATATTGACTGACTCTGCAGTGTATTTAGCTATTTACAAAATTTATCATCCGTCTTCCACTTTCATGTGTCGTGACAAAGAACACGAAACAAATATTACTTAGAATTTTTGTATTTGTTTTAGGTTCCACTATGCCTCACCTGAAGAATTAAAAGCAGCTGGATGTCCATCTTGGCGCTGCACATTCACACATAATAGGACAGATATCAAAACAGCAGACGCCGTTGTCTTTTCTAGCGTTGAGTAAGTAACTGATTTGCATTACGTTTACGGAAGAACTGAAAAAACTCCCTAAGAATATATAATATCGCAAATTCTTTTCTGTTTTGTTTTGGAAGCATGCACTGCAGATTCATTCACAGTACATTTAATTTTTATGATCCAAATGTACACGTACTACCACCGAATTCTCCACATCATATTGTACCGCTTAACAGGTCATAAAGCTGCTGGTTGCCAACCTGTATTAGTTAATTAGTGAGACAGGCCAGTTGCTTCCATTAGTTTTAAGCTCCAGCCTTTTTCTCTCTATCATAGAGATTATTTTTCTGACCTACTATGAGATTCAGGGTCTCTGTAACACGGTTTTTTAGACTTTGCTCCTTGTCAAAGCATCGGATGTAGCTGAAAGTTGACATATGTATACTTTACAATCACACACAAATTTTGTCAGCATTATCAATAACCTAAACCCGATAGTTTTAATTTTTATAGAGTAAAAATTATCTAGCCATGGCCAATGATTATGAGCCAAGAGTCGAAAAACATTCATTACATAAGCAAAGTAAACACCTTTTGACGAAATGTTGCCCCGCCCATCCACTAGACAGAAACTCATTCTCCTTGTTCCATCGGCTCTGAAACCCGAAGACTTATGAATGGCGGAACGATACATAGATGTGGGTGGGGTATCTGTGCTAGCATAGTAATACTACTGTAGCAGTAGTGCCACAACTGCTGGGATCCTTGAGGATCATTTAGCACTTCTTAAAACTACTCGAGAAATGAGTTTTTATAGCCAGAAGTTAAATTTTCTAATCCAACAATGCCCATGATAGCCTTCAGTGTTATCCTGAATTATAACGAGGCCAAAGTGGGTGGAGCCTCATGAAGTTATCATTCTGACGATAATTACTGGTGAAGGTTTAAAGCCAAAATACGGTACCGGCTATTTTTTTTCAATAAATAGGTAGATAGCCAATAAATAAAAATTGCTTGACATTGGATATAGCAGTTATCAAATCAAGCTTGTCTACTATGTTTTTGAAAATTACCAACTATTCCCTACATCTTGTCAATCTGATTGTGACCTATAAAGTAGACTGTAATTTCTTAGGAAACTTATTTTGGGAGTTAGACTAATAATCGAAGTGTTTTTGTATTTATTAACATACTTTGTTGGTTTGTTCATTATGACAATTATCAGTGGAGAGGTTTCAGGGTTCATAAAGGTGTGCTGCTTTGCTTGCATTTAAATTTGTTTGTCACTGTTGCCAGAGGTATAGCCTTCGTTCCGTATAGCCAATCATCCATCGAGAAAGAGGGAAGAAATGCTGTCATAAGTTACGTAACGAGTGCGTTCGAAACCTTTTCTCTGAGTAAGTTGGCCAGTCTTCAAAAAAAAGTAACTTTTACATTGTAAGTACCAAATTTATTCAACCTACGTAATGCAGAATGCAGTCAAAATTTATGTGTACATATAATGTGTATTCTGAATAAGCGTTATATTTATGAAATGCATAGATAAAAAGTTATTGCGAAAAAACCGTGTTACAGAGGCCCTGAATCTCATAGTAGGCTAGGTACTTAAGTTGACAATTTCATTCTTAGCCATAGTTAAAAAAACGATAGAGAAAATGTGAAACATCGATGCAATTTTCTATCAAAAACAAAAAGAAATTACATGATAGATCATGTAAAATAGCATACATTTCCATGAGGGAATGAAACATTTCAAGTTAATTATCTTATGACAGCTAAAAGTTGTCTGATGTTCTAAACGAGTAACAAACACGAGGGTCAATTCAACACGCTTTCAGCAGAAAATACAAACGCATATTCTAAAAGCAAAACCATATATTATTGCCTTATTGATATTTAAGCAATTTTTCTAGCCATTGCCTTAGCAATAAATATATTTTTTAGCATTGGCAATAATGTGGTCATCATACCAAGAAAAAGATATTTGACTACAAATATGTTTAAATTCTTGACGAAAATATATTGAAGAAAAAGTATTTGAATAAGTATAAATGTCGCTAATCAGTCGAAATTTAGCCTTTAGAAACTATATAGCAATACAATTATTCTAATTCTGACCTGTGAACTTTTGTCCTCTAAATTCTTCAGCTATGAATGCATCCAAGGTAAGTTTTCGCTACCACTCTACCTCATTTATTTTTGTAAGAGGAACAATATTCCCATCTTGGAATTTAATGATTATTGCTTAGTGAAGTGAATGAAGCACCTGGAGGTATAGGAACTCTCATCCTTTATTTCTATACAGGACATTTTCTAATTTTTTTCTCTTGCCGAGTGTAGAACTATTATAATCGTTATTTCTAACGCTTTTATGTATTTTTAACATATTTCACAAACATTTAAACATTTTCTTCTTATTTTTAAGATTATTTTTCCAGTTTTGTGACCAAATTGCGAGTTTGTACTGCCATTTTCGAAAATACTGTAAGAACCAGAGTGCCCTTGTAACTTTCGGTTTCTCACACTTTTTGGATGAACTTGTGACTACGTAACCTTATGATTCAAATGAGGAACCAGATGAAGAAATCCAGACGTCCATACCAAGGTTCTAACCCGCATTCAGTAAATCGGAATGAATAGCGACGTTGTTCTGATATACCGAATGTGGGTGCGAATTCTGCTACGGGCGTCAACTTTCTTCTTCGGATTTCGTTTGGATCTCAAAGCTTCGCAGTTACGAGCGTATCCAAAACATGCAAAGCAATCGAGAAGTTTAGTGGGCATTGTGGTTCTGTTACAGTTGTCTATGTAACTGATAGAAAAGTAGCCAGTAGAATTAGCATATTGAAAAATATTTGTTCTAATACTCAAGCCTTAAAAAAGTTCGTTTCACATTTCATTTTTGTGAATTTGATGTAAGCATTTTGACTAATATCTTCTACCTTATCTTACCTATTAAGTACATTATGGTAAGGAGGTTACCTTATGATATCCTGTATATGCACCTCTTATTTTTCTAATCGATGTTCGTAATAAAAGTTCTTTTGAATTGCAATGATAAAAAAAAGAATGACGAAAAAGAGTTTTAAGTAATACAGGGAAACAATCCTTACATCCCCTTGGGGGTACTGGTAATGAAGAAGCCAATCATGTTCCTTCCAGAGACTGAGATAAAAGATTTTCATCTTGAAATTAAGTTTCACGATTTCCTTCTCTTTAATTTACATTCATTATTCCGGTGGTTTGGCTGCGACCTTATTGATCTCATGTCCCCAAATTATCTGCTGTTTGTAAATTTCTTCATGCCTGTAAATTTCTTCACGGTTGTTAATCAATATAAATAAAATGCAAGTTTTATATTTAAGTGAAGCATCGTTGTAATATGAACTTTCATTTTCCCTAACAGAATGACGCTCGAAGATGCTCCACAATACCGTACTCCTTCTCAGAGGTGGGTATGGGTAACCCTAGAAGCTCCAAGAGGTGGAACTGGCGTGCATGATTTAGATGTTATCAGGAGAGAGAACCTGCATCACCTTATAAACTGGACAATGACTTATAACCGGTACGCAGACGTGATTGGATCATATGGGCACTTCAGGTCGAAAGACAAGATGCCTTTGTAAGTAGAATTGACTACGTCTGCCAGATGGATGGATTTTTTGGTTCGGTCTGGTTGTCTTGGTCTGTTAGCCGATTTATGGGAAAACTGATTAATGTATTTGATGAAGCGTGATGGAAACATTCGCAGTGGCCTCGTCCAAATGACAATGAGTTGATGGATGTCGATGTGGATTTGACCACTTATATTTCTTTGCATTGTAACATTAGAAGGAGATCACCCACGTAAAGTTTCCACCAAATTTTTAAGACGTTCTCGAGATAATTTGTGAAAACAGACGTACTTTTGCTGTGGCATAGTTTACTGTCTCTGCAAACCACTATAGCTGTGTAGATGCTTGATTATTTTATATCTCTCAGTACAGAGTATATATTTGTGTCATATGTTTCTTGTCCACCGCTTTTCTATGGGGTTAAAGTATCATGATTACTAATTTTCCAGAAGAAAATACATTTTATAAGTTTAGCGTTGTTAGCTCTGTGAACATGTGATTTTCATCAATTTCGTTTTCTTTCTCCAAGTTTATTTTTAGATGGGCTTAATATCTATGACCAACTTTGTCATGTCTTGTGCAAATAATTGAGAGTAAACTTAGTTACATTTCACAGGCCACTTCGTCCAAACCTTTCGTCATCCTATCCTGGCGTGATAAGGAAATACCTTGACTCTCTAAGGAAAAACATGACTTTAGCCGATGTCATGGGTCCTGCTTGGAGAGAATTCGTCAACCGTCCGAAGTTGGTGTCTTGGGTGGTGAGCCACTGTCGTACGATATCGAAAAGGGAACAGTATGTCGACGAACTGGTCAAATACGCTCCCGTAGACATGTAAGTTTTGACTGATGTCGAATTAATTAATTAATTGTAGTTGCTTATCTGGCAACAAGATTTAAAACATCATTTGGGATGAGAAGGAAATAAAGGGAGAGAAAATCAGGCGTTGAAATTCATAATAAAGGAAAGATTTGGTCATAACCACTATAAGTGCTTGATGGTGTCATCGTTGAGCATCAAATTCTGATTCTTATTTCTTCCCTCTGTCCTGGGTGCTGATTGCTGCTGGAAAGATCATATCGTTGTTTACACGTTAGTCAAAATATTAAGGCTTATTTTTATTTATATTTGGTAGAGTAGAATGAGGATGTAAATTACCATGTGCACTCGAGACCACAGGGCATTCTAATACTGTTTATCTTACAAAGTAATAGAAAATGGTTTTGTATCCAATAAAGAAAACTATTTTTGATGGGTGACTACTAAACTTATAGTTTCTTAATTAATCAGACAATTTAAGATATGAGGCGCCGTTGTAAAGGCAATACCTCGACCCATAAGCTATAGTATGCGTATCTGAATAACACCAACACTGAAACTGTATATGAATGTAAAGCTTACGAAATACTATAGGAAATGCATAGGAAATGCAATTTCCCAAGAAATAACCGACGCGGAGTAATTACTTCGATCTACCCATAAGTTTATCCAGTATACGATATAATTAATCGAATATGATATAATTGCCTTCAGGACATGAATGGTGACCAGCAATGGATAATTAACATAAGCAAATCATTGTAGTTGCAGACAACCAGTATTTTTTGAATGAGCTTTAGATCGCTTTGCTTGTGCACACGGAATTTCTTCATAGTGATTGCAAAGATTTGAACCATGTCTATCAGTATACATATTCACTTCCAGTAGTTTCTCATATTATTATTAGTGTGAACTTTAGACGATATTAAATTTTTGTTTCTTTATTCCAGATATGGGCGTTGTGGAACTTTGGATTGTTTCCCTAAGAATCCTTTCCATGAATGCTGGAATCATACGATGGGTCGTCTGTATCTCTTCTATCTTGCCCTCGAAAATGATTTATGCGATGACTATATATCGGAAAAATTATACAGGGCATTATATTATAAACTAGTACCGGTAGTGTGGGGAGGTAAGTCTCTCTCTCTCTCTCTCTCTCTCTCTCTCTCTCTCTCTCTCTCTCTCTCTCTCTCTCTCTCTCTCTCTCTCTCTCTCTCTCTCTCTACTCTACTCTTACTGTGAGGGATTGGCTGCTGAGATAAATAGCAATATCAGATGCAACTTAGTCGGCGTTTCATTTCTCGCGAGCCAGCACTTTAAATTCGAATGGCGTGTGTGTGTGTGTGTGTGTTTTCTTTTATTTACAAATTTTCCTAAAAACACTTGGTTTGTGTGTATTTTCAGTAATTACCAATATATCCTCTGAATATATTGAAGGTGAAAGAATTCTATTCCTTTTTGCTCAAACTTTATATTTTTTTCGGAGGGTAGAAGCACTAGTAATGGTAGATCAGAAGAGTAATATGCACTAGAGTACGTGACAGGGCATTAATTTAATAGGTCGTCAGTTTTCACAAGTACGACAAAGCCCTGGGGTAAGAAGATGATTTTTGAAATTGGAGGATGAACGGAATCCATTGCCATTTAATGTCACTTAAAAGAAGTCCGAGTATATGTTTACATTATGGTTAAAGTGGGTGTGCGGTCATTTCGCTTTTAAAATAACGCCAGGTTAGAGGAAATGAACACAAATTATTGAAGGTCATATTAAAACATTACTCAGGTTAGGTGGTAAAAATGAAGTCTGGGTCGAAGATTTCATGGAATGTCTTGATTCCAATACTTTCGGTAATGGAGATGAAAGAGAAATCATCTCTCCTGCTAGAACCGGATATATAAGACTGATAATTTTGAAGCAGAATTAGCAAAGATTTGAGCCAACACCTGAAAATAAGTGATTTTTGGGGAAGAAGAATCGTTATAAAATCCCATTTAGAGAGGTTTTCGTTATCAGGAGTAATGAACAAAGGAGTTAGTCAGGGAAGAACAAGGACTACAGAGAAAGCTTGGAAGGCAAAATGTGGCTGAAACATTTTCAGAACATGCGCAGTGACCATTTCAAAATTGCACGATCATCAACACTACATATAAATTTTCAGGAGAAAAGCTAGGAGAGATTTCATTGCTCTATCCAGTGCCTGAATAAAGATGGGAAAGAGATTCAGCGGTAAATTTATCTCTAGAATGAACGTGTGTGGAAGGGAATTAAATCAAGTTTAGAATACATCTAAGGTAGTAAAATCTGAAATAATTGATGTGATGGATTGTTGTATTTTTGGAGGTAAATAAGAAACTCAAAAGTAAAAATATTTAAATAAAATATGCACGCTGTAAATTTACAATGTGAAAGGTTTCAGCGTCCACAGATGGCATGATTAAACTTATTCAGGGAGCTATGGTAGAAAACTCATGAAGTTTTCAGTAGGTTTCAAGTACATAATTTTAGGAATATGGTCTCTTTTTTTTCTATATTTATCTTCATTCATTGGGATACACTAAATGTTGCATAGGCTTACCAAACCAAAGAGTGTTATAACATTAGCAATAAATTTTTTCAGGGAACGGATATGAGGATGTCATGGTCCCGGGGTCTTATATCAACGCTCGTCATTATCACCCGAAGGACTTGGCCAAGTTGTTATTAGATTTGCAAGAAGACCCTGTAGCATATGGCAGGTAATGTGCCGTGAATTTTGCTCTTAATTTAGAATACACTTGTCGTAGGTTGAGAGGAATAAATAGTTACTAGTACTTGAAGGGATGATAATTCGACCATGACCCTATTTCACACTTCATAAAGTTAGCCCATCAACTAAAGTATTCAAAACAAGTCCGTGGATATCGTAATGACTATTTGCCCTTAACTTAAGTATTGATTACACACACACACACACACACACACACACACACACATATATATCTATATATATCTATATCTCTCTCTCTCTCTCTCTCTCTATATAATATATATATATATATATATATATATATATATATATATATAGTATATATATATATATATATATATATATATATATATACACACACACACACATAGGTAAACCTTTTTCCAAAACAAATCCTCCAACCTTTAGTAATTTTGTTTTACTAGAAATTCATTCTTCTCATTTTAATTAAAGTATGGCGGATATGATTCGCCCGCTACAACCATCTCTCTCTCTCTCTCTCTCTCTGTGGGGAAGCTGCTTTTATCCTCTTTCTTGTTCGAGTGAACTGCCAACAAACCTTAATTCGAGGCGTGGACCTGCGAGAGTGCTTAACTCTAGCCCGAGACAAGTCAGGTGAGAGAAAGACACGGTCGATCCCGTGGGTGCTGCCATCTTGGAGCTTACCACGAGGTCGGCATGCCCAGGCGAGATGCCCACTACCACCATCTGGAGGCAAGAATCCTCATAATCCAGCGAGTTTATAAAAGACCTTGAATCGGCAGGCTGTCTCTAGCAGGCAGGAGCAAGATCCCGTGCCAGCACAAGGCTGGCTTAATCTTAATCTCAGAATTCGTCGGTTGTTCGTCCAGGACACCTGTCCTTCTCCTTGGCTCTCTGGAACTGCCCCACCTTAAACATGTGGCTGTGGGTCTGGTATACTTTGAAGGGCTAATTCGCCTGCTTACGCCACCCCCCTGAAATACGACGAACAACTCTCCTGATATGGTAAAGTGCCAAGTCCTAAGGTTGTTAGTCAGTCATATCGCTGTTAGCCTAATACTGTTTTTCTGTTTCCTTTTCATTGTGCGATATACGCGCAGTGAGACCTGTATTGCTCACTGTATTTGTGCTGTTCCGAGTTGCAAAGCATTTCAAGTGAAGTGTAATGTAAATTGTTCAATTATGAAATATCAGATGCCTCATTCCAGAGAAGTAATCAAAATTGTTTTCGATTACAGATTAGGAGTTAGTCAGCTGTGGTTTCTGTGCATCAACTTGTGTGCAATATTGGCTTTCCCCACTACCTTACGGCGTCCTTTGCTTTGAAGCAGGCTTCTATTTTGTTTTCTTTCAAGAATATTCCACATTGGTTCTTCATCTTGCAGTGAGGGACTGTTGTATTTTTGTCCCAGTTACCCTAACCAGTCTTATATTAGTTTATTGTAAATATAATTAGTTAAGTTCAAACCCCGAAGTTTACCTAATCACTGCTCTTCCTGCCTCACTCAACGGATTAATCACTTTTTGCTGCTGGTTTGTGGTAAAGCAGCTGCAACACAACCACACAGTTCAGAGGATGCTTTAGAAATATGCAATGAGGGGGCTGTCCTGTTCATTTTGCGTCTGTCTTCACTTTATCTAAAAACTTGCGTACTTGTACATTTGTCGGATTTCCAGCATGATTATGCTCACTGGAAGTAGAACTGATAGAGCCATCAACTGTTATAAAGCACCCTTTGTACTTTTCAGCAAAAATGTGTGCATTTCCAGTAGACCTTTGATCTTACTTGTTTGTCGTTAACATATGGGAATCCGTCCAATAAAAGAATGTCTCTGCCTTTCTCTCTTTGGATAAATTCAGCCATTTCTTTGCAAAGTGTGTATTCTATAAACTAAAAACAAATTCTTATTGAGTTTCTCTGGAATACAGCTCTCAAATTACATTTTCGAAGAATTGCCCGTAAACTGTTGGTACGAACAATTACTAAATTGAACAAGTGGTTTTTGAACAATTATTTTCAAACAATTGTTTTCGAAGAATGGTCCGTAAATCACGCAAGACAATGGAAGGAGCATACATTCTTACCTTGATGGGTGACCCCCAAAAAACGGGCCCCACAAAAACATTTTCTTATATATTCTTTATTCAATCACTAATCATTATCACTTTTAAATGTCGTGACAGAAGCAACGCCTGTGAACATAACTAAATCTCAATGTGAGCTCCAGCAAAGAATATACTGTGTCAAACATTATTACAAGACAGGCTCATTCAAGAGAGTGCAGAACACTTTCGTGAATCAGTTTGAATGTGAATAAGCCTGCTCAAAGAGCAGAATTCAGAACGGGGTGGACCACTTTGAGAGATACTTAAGAGAACCTCAACGCAGCCAGTGACAACAGTTCAAGACATTCAAGACGTCCCAGGAAGAGTACAGTATGGACTGCAATCTCAGCCAGAGGCATCATCGGACTATTTTTCTTCGAGTAATCTGCTGCAACAGTGACAATCACCAAGGAGCAGTACGTTGAGTTGCAGACCCTGTACCCATCGCTTATCCTTATGGGGAAGTTCGGAAGTTCTGGTTCCAGCAAGATGGAGAAAGCTCCCACACTTTAAACCTGACCCGAGATTGGCTGAAAGAGAACTTTGGTGGCCGTGTGATCAATCTCAAGACTGATTTTGAGTGGGCACCTCATAGCCCAGATCTTAGTCCACCAGATTTCTTTCTCTGGGGTTACCTTAAAGACAGAGTGTACTCAGGGAGACCCAGGACCATCATGGAACGCAAGGAAGCTATCAGGGAGGAGGTCAGAGCCATTAGTCGGTCAGTTTGTAAGGGTGTTACGGACGACTTTGTGCTGCGCCTCAAGAAGTGCATAGAGCTAAATGGAGGTCATCTCGAGCACATGCTCTAGAGTCTAGAGTAAAGAAGAAAAGTCCAAAGGGTCCTTATTTTTCATGATGTTTTTAAATGCAATAAACTATTTATCATGAAAGTTTCATATTCAATTCTTGCAAAAAATTAGAAATTTAGTCTATCGACCTGTATATATATATATATATAATATATAGATATATATATATATATATATATATATGACCTATATATATATATATATATATATATATATATATATATATATATATATATATATATATATATTGTAATAAAAAAAATCTCTCTCTACGGTAAGGATTTACGAGGAGAATATTATCAGGAAACAGTGACAAACTTACTATAACTTATAATGTACTTTAATAACAACTAGTAAGGAAATTAAAGTCACAAACAGAACATTAAACAAATTACGGACGCTTTACACAAAAGCAAAGACTCGCTACACAGCACTTTTCATCAAGACTACTAATCACTAATCACTGCATTTTACAGTATAATACCCAAGTCACAAAGCTTTACATCAACACAACATATAATTCACTGTAACATCAAAAAGTTAGTGGCAACCAACGTAACATCACACAAGAAAACGTCCAAATGGATAAACAATACATTACCATATATTCCTCAAAACTTGATACACTATTATAATCACTTGTTTGTTTCAGCTCCAACGAAAATCGTCGTTTTGGGCCTTTATATACCAGACTCACGCTAGACATCCATGGACCAATATCATTGTTTCGGTACATTATCCTTGGCGACTACCGCCTACGCCAAGCGCTACTGCCATCTGTTGTCTAGTGTACACACTTTTTTTCTATGCAAATATCAATTTTCAACCTTTTCTGCAATTTTACATTCAATAAATCAATATTCCTTTACATTCCCCCCCTTTTAACTCAGCGGCTCTCTCCTCAGTCCATTCTGAATTTTCACTCTTACAGTCTTAAACATTAGCTACTTCCATTTAGCAACTGTCGGAGACTGCCACGTCGTTGGTAACAAGCACTTTCCTTTCGATAGTCTGTACACATTCTTGCACTTCCGTCAGGTTTGTCGACTAGAATACATGGGCTAGCCCATTCACTATGGCTTTCCTCTGCTAGTCCGTGTTTCAGTAAATAAGCAACTTCGGTCTTTAACTGTTGTTGTTGCCTCGGCGACATTCTGTATGGACGCTGACTTATTGGAGTCTCTTCTCTCAACCTGATTTTATGTTGTACTCCTTTTATCCTTTTAGGGTGGTCTGAAAATAGATTTTTTCCTTCACCGTGCAAGGTCCTATATACTTCTGGTTAAAAACCTTACCAGCTGTAGGGAGATACACTAGAACCTTATCTCCTATGTCGAGTTCACGTTTTGCAGCCTTTTTGTCGTAATTTCTTTTCATCTCTTCTTGTACTACTTTAAGATTCTCATGTGCTACTTTCCATATTTTCTTTATTTTTTCCTTCATTTCTTGTAACGTGCTAGAATCCTTCTCATCTGAAATCAACTGATTCTTTATCACCTCCATGGGTGACCTTACCTGATGGACATATACTAACTGAAAAGGAGAATAACCCAACGATGAATGTACGCTATCACGAACGGCAAATAGCAACATTGGTATGTAGACATCCCATTCCTTTTCATTTTCACAACAGTACGTGCGAAGCATGGTTTTGAAGGTTCGATGAAATCGTTCGACCACTCCTTGGCTCTGTGGGTGATAAGGAGACGATAAGCAATGCTTAATATTCTGACAGGCTAAAAATGAGGTAAACTTTCTGGACGTAAAATTGGTTCCTTGGTCGGTTTGAACTTCTTTTGGCAAACCTACCAGCGAGAAGAACTTGTTAAGCGCTTCAATTATCTTATCAGCACTCACAGTTCTTAAATAGCCTCTGGAAATCTGGTAGCACTACACATAATTGTCAGCAAATACTCGTTACCTTTGCTAGACCTAGGCAGAGGTCCTACACAATCCAAAACCAGTTTCTCAAAGGGTTCTCCTGGAACTTCAATGGGTTGCAATGGCATCACCTTAGGGTCATGTTGAGCTTTACCTACTTTTTGACATAAATCACAATTTTTACAATATTCACTACAATCTTTCTGCATCTTAGGCCAAAAAAAAATACCTTAATAATTTCTCATAAGTTTTGTTTATACCTAAATGACCAGAATAACTACAGTCATGAGCAATACCTAGAACAAAATTCCTATAACTACTTGGAATGACCACTTGTTCTACAACATCATTAACATTTCTACTCTTGAACTTCCTCATTAGGATTCCATCCTTTAAAAAGTAACACTTGCCTTCTTCTCGATATCATTTATATCAACAGGGCATTATCTCTTATTACCTTCAAATTATCATCTTCAATTTGAGATTTAACAAATTCTTCCTTATTAACTTTCAGCATTCGCAAAGGAGTACTGACTTTACTTACTAGTAGTGTTTCCGGACTATCTTTAAACAAGTTTTGTAAATCCAAACCGTCGTCATCATTTACCTTTCCTTCAGCACTCTTACTTCTTGTAGTAACTGCACAAGCAGGAAATAAGTTTGGAAATGTACATTCAACTTCTGTAATAAATGAAGAATTAAAGGGTTTATCTGTCAAAATTGGATTACTGCTACCAAAAACTTTGTCTCCACATACATCATTTCCAAGAATTAACTCTACTCCTGACACTGGGATTTCTCTCACCAAACAACTTTTAACATATCCCGAAATTAACGGAGTTTCTAACCTTACTTCTACTAATGGAGCTGAAAATTCAGGTCCAAACCCACGCAGAAGTACATACTCTCCAGTATCCTTCCACTGGTCATACATATTTTTTATCATTACAGACTGTACCGCTCCGGTATCTCTTAACCACCTTACTTTCCTTTTTTCAACACAAGGGAGTGTAACCAACCATCTCCCATAAAAGGGTCATACAATTCAGTACCTTTGGATGTGGACTTCTCTTCAGGTAGTCTCACTCCATTTCCTTTTACAATATCCTCAATACAACCAACATTACTAACATTTTGAACATCATTGTTACCTATTTTGTAACCTATATTCTCATCAACATCACATATATTATTACTGTCGATGCTATCGTTACAATACCTCTTACCTGGCCTAAGGGGAGAAGCAAACAAACAAGGACCTCTGTCACCACATGCTTGTGGTTGATTCAACAATGCAATGGTATTTTTCAGGTTTATGATCATCCTTAAAATGTACAGGTTTATCTTTAACTTTATTTACACTTGAATTGGACGGTTTATTGTGCGATGTGGACAACTCCTACTGATGTGTCCTGGTTTGCCACAACTGAAACATACAAAATCTCTTAAAATTTTCGCCTATATTTTGGTAACTAGGTGTAAACTGATCATTTACACTGTATCCTGCTTTTCCAGCACTAACACTAGGACCAGAATTATATCGACTTGCCCCTCTACCACCTCTATTAAAGGATTTATTATAGACTCCACGAGATGATACCTGTGAACTCGTAGTCTTACCTTGTGCCTTGTAATTTTGCTCCTCTTCCCAAACTCTGCTCCTTCCAATTTTAGGAGTGACGTCAGTATTATATAGCTTATGGGTCAATGCATAATTATCAGACAATCTAGTGGCTTCATCGACATTATCTACATCACGTTCATCCAAATATGTTTTAATAAGTGGATTAATACCATCCTTGAACTGCTCAAGCAAGATAAGTTCCTGAAGTTTACCGAAATCACCATTAACTTCTCGGGCATTCTTCCACCTATCATACCACAGGCGTTGTTCCCGTGCATACTCCATATGAGTACGACTGTCTCTTTTTATCCAGCTTCTGAACTTCTCTCTATACCTCCTCTGGCACCCATTCATAAGCTTTCAAAAACTTCGGATTTAACTCTCTCATAATCCTTAGAATCATCTAAAGATAAGGCAGCAAATACTTCCCTAGCCTTTCCTCGAAAGGAGGTTTGAACCAACGTGCTCCATGACGTTCTCGGCCATTCACGCTGTTCTGCTACTTTCTCAAATTGTAAAAAAAAATGCATCCACTTCATTTTCAACAAAAATTGGTACACTTTTTACTGCATTGTCTATTCTAAAAGATTTTGGTATTTCTCTGGACTATTCTTCTACTTCAAGTTTCTTCATCTCTAGCTCTATCCTCTTTTGCTCAACTTCAATCTTTTTTTTCTCAACTTCAGCTTCTACCTTCCTAACCTTTTCAGCTCTCTCATTTTCTAACTTCTTTAGTTCAACAGCTTTCTCATTCTCTAATCTAACTATTTGCAAATGAATCTGCATCTGCTCAACACTCATCCCTTCATAACAAATTTGGACTTTTTTGGTTTAACCTTGCGTGACTTTGTTTTTTCACGTACGGCTTTTGGCACCTTCCTCTTCACTTGCACTACCTTCTGTATTATTCTCACTAGCGCTTTGCTGGCTATCAGTTTCTTGCCCTCCCAACTCATTAGTAACAACCCTTCCTTATCAGAACAAAATGCCTAAAGTCATTAGCGCCTCACTTACTTTATTTGAGATTTCTTGCTTCCTTGCAGATTCTGATACTTCTACATTATAGTACCTAGCTAGAACAATCCAGTCTATTTTAGTTATACCTTCTAACTTTTCACCACTAGGACTACGTATGAAATCTTTCAAATCAAACATCTTTAATAACCTGCTCAAAATAACACAGCAAGACAAATATAGCACTAACACTACACAACTCTCCCCCCTCTCTAAAGTACATGGAAGTACTGAAAAGCAATTAACAGTAGGGATACGTCAAGTTATGGTCGAATACGTTCGACATGAAGAAAGCAACAATTAATAAGGATACGTTCGTTGTTCGTTCGATAGAATGAGTAAACAATGAGTATGGATATGTTTGAGTTTCGTTCGATAGAATGAGCAAAAACTGAGTAGGGATAACGTTCGGGTTTCGTTTGACAGGCCCCATGTAACATAAAAAAAAATCTCTCTCTACGGTAAGGATTTACGAGGAGAATATATCAGGAAACAGTGACAACTCACTATAACTTAAAATGTACTTTAATAACAACTAGTAAGGAAATTAAAGTCACAAACAGAACATTAAACAAATTACGGAAGCTTTACACAAAAGCAAAGACTCGCTACACAGCACTTCATCAAGACTACTAATCACTAATCACTGCATTAATTTTACAGTATAATACCCAAGTCACAAAGCTTTACATCAACACAACATATAATTCACTGTAACATCAAAAAGTTAGTGGCAACCAACGTAACATCACACAAGAAAACGTCCAAATGGATAAAACAATACATTACCATATATTCCTCAAAACTTGATACACTATTATAATCACTTGTTTGTTTCAGCTCCAACGAAAATCGTCGTTTTGGGCCTTTATATACCAGACTCACGCTAGACATCCATGGACCAATATCATTGTTTCGGTACATTATCCTTGGCGACTACCGCCTACGCCAAGCGCTACTGCATCTGTTGTCTAGTGTACACACAAAATTTTTTTCTATGCAAATATCAATTTTCAACCTTTTCTGCAATTTTACATTCAATAAATCAATATTCCTTTACATATATATATATATATATATATATATATATATATATATATATATATATATATATATATATATATATGTGTGTGTGTTGTGTGTGTGTGTGTGTGTGTGTGTGTGTGTGTGTGTGTGTAATGCTTGTGAATAATGTACGTATGTATATATATATATATTATATATATATATATATATATATATAATATATATATATATATATATATATTTATTTGATATTTGTTAAATGAATCTATTTTGAACTTTGTTTAAATTTCCCATTTAATTTTATTACGGCGTCAATAACGGAGATGTTGTAACGTCAGTTTTAGTAACCGTAATTCAATGTCATTCCTAGGTATTAATCCCTTCGTATCACACACGTCTTCTAGTTCATCAAGCGCAATTATACCACAATTACTTGGTTTTCTTCTCACTCCATCCAGTACTAACAAATGATTTATCCTGCCCAACAGCTTATTGTGTTTTAATATCTTTTTTTTTTTATAACAAAACTTCTCAAGCTAATTTTGATACACCTCTTTTTCTTCGGTGCTTTAATAACGTTACATTTTCTATCATTGTTATTCCACCTTTGTTACAAACTTCATCTCTACAGTTTTAAATTTTTTATTTCATTTTAAGAAAAGTAACAAGGAGTGAAAGGAAAAGACATTTATGGTTTAAAATGCAACTCATAATAAATTTAGAAGTTGTTTGGTTATGGAACCCGATTGGCCACAATAATTGCTTAAAATTGCAGGATTCAGAAGATAGGGATGAAAAGAGGAACTTAGAATGTGGTAGATATATTTTTTTTAATAATTTTTAAAATTCAAGGAGTTCATGATCCAGGAATTAAGAAATTATGGTACAGTGCATGTAAAAGCAAATGTGCTGGAAATTTATTGCAGTGTATCAGCAATGAAAGAATAAATTTGAAAGTGGCCGTTATCCATTTTCTATGGTTCTGCCTTTCTTTTTTAGGAATCGCCTGTACTTGGAAATATTACATTTTATACAAGCGGTCCAACCCCTCACTGAACCGAGAGAAGACCTAAACAGCAATCATGTTCATTCTATAACTTGAATCTAGATTTGTACAGTAGTCTTAACGGTGCCAGATTCATTTACTTAAGCGACTATTAACAGTACATTATTTACTACCTATCACTACCAACTACCATGTGCAAAAAAGACATTTTCATGGAAACATTTTTTTAGTTAAGAATGAGAAGTATAAAAGTTTTTTTTGTTTTTTTTTCTGTAGCAAACTTATGGATTTCTTGGTTTCGGCTTCCATTCTACTGTATCCTTTTCTAGTTACTGTTTTACAAAGGTAATTTTCCTGTAGTGGAAAATAGCGTTGTAACCTTTGTAATGTCCTTATAACCCATGTTTTTCATGATCATGTAATAAGGCGATTTTAGTTTTCTGTAAAAGAAAACTATTGAAATGGTTTTGTCTGTCCGTCCGTATCTTTTCTGTCCGCCTTCAGATCCTCAAAACTACTGAGGCTAGAGGGCTGCAAATTGGTATGTTGATCTTAAACTCTTCAGTCATCAGACATATCAAATTGCAGCCCTGTAGCCTCAGTAATTGTTTTATTTAAGGTTAAATATAGCCATGATCGCGCGTCTGTCAACGCTTTAGGACAGACCACAAGCTGTTTAGAAAACTCGACTGCACCGAAGAAACTTTTTCTTTTTTAAGCAACGTACATATTTTTCAGTTGAGCATATTCTGCATCATTTCTTGGCAACATTTAGGAAAAGGTTTTTTTTTCTGGATTACGTATTAACTTTTTCCCTGCTGTCCTCAAACTGCGTGCTCTCTTAGGGAAACATTAGTTGCAAGGCACTTTTACTGTAACTAAAAATAAAATTTCAGCTTGCCGTTACGCTTAAATCTTGCACTTATTCCAGGTACCATTTGTGGAGAGGTTTTTGGGATTTGAAGTTGGGAGGAAGTATGTGCGAGCTGTGTCACAAATTACACACAGACAAGGAACCTAAACATTACACTGACATTCCAGCTTGGAGGTTGAAAAGTAACCGGTGTTTTCAGGTGCCAAATAATTTGTTTATGGACCCTGAGAATCCAGATGCCTGGAAAGAAGTCATCAGCTCTAATGAGGCCATTTAGATTAAGCTCTCATTGGATACTTGTGAATCATTGTATAAGTGATTTTTGTAATTGTTTATTTGGTATTTTTTTTCGTTTTATATGGTTTTTCATGATGACTGCCGACCATGAACGAAACCATCTGGATAGAGGATCTGTTATATTTAAAAAATAAAATTTTTTGTAATTCTTTTTCAAGTTGTCGGGCATCATTGAGATTTAACTAAGATTTCACTCTCATTACTCCGAGTATCGTCACTCTGGAGATCAAGAGTAACCCACACTTTGTATCAACATCCTATACCTTGTTAAGTCTTTGGCTTCATCCAGTATGAAACACGTAATAGTGTCGAACTTGTCTTGAGTGTAACTCCAGTACTTGATAATAAAAAAGCATCAGAATTACCAGATTATTTCTTAAATTTTTCCAGAATTAAGGTAATCATGCAAGAGCTGAAAGATAAACATTTGAGGATCTTTAGAGATATTGGAATAATAGAGATTTGCCTTTAATTTTTGCTGTTAGCAGTTATTGAACCTTTGGTAACCACTGCCGTGTCACATAATTTGCGCTCACCTAGAGAAATGCTGTTAAACTATAAATCATAAAATATCCACGTTTTTTAAATAATCGTAAAGATCTACAGAAAAAAACAGCAGAACTTATCTGGATGGTCGTCACCAATACCCAGTAGGTTATTTAGAATAGTTTTTAAATCAAAAGAGCTTTGAAGAAATTTAGGGAGAAATGGTTTAGTAAAACATGGAAACAATCAATACAAGACTGCTTGGCCTAAAAGGCCTTATGAATAACTCAACTTTGTCCCAAGGATTGGTTAACAGATGGCTAATAAGGGAGGAATATTAAATGCAGTTGATACCACGATTAAGTATATTTGGTCGACAAAAACTAAATTTTGCTCCCGAGGAATTTCGACCGGAATTATTTTACGATTGTTAATTTTTTTTCATAATTCAGGACTGATTTAATCTTCTTTACAAAAACGTTTAATGTTCAATTGTTTTTCATGCACCAGTATTGAAGTCATCTTAGATAATAAGTGAATGTCAGAGTACTGATCCATGGTTACTAATGTCTGTTCCAAGCTGCTGGAGCATTTTAACCTTTGTGTACTGTTTGCCATGGATGTAGCAACATATGAACCATCACTACTTTATTGACCACCCTGTTATTAACAGCAATTGCCGATTAGTACCTCAAGGTACCACCCAGTCAATAGTTATTTTGCTTCTTACAAACTAATTGTAATATGAAAATTGTATTAAGTAAAAAATCCAAGTCGTCTGAAATAAGTCTAGAGATTTTCCAACGTTTATAGTTCACTTAATAACTAACAGTGTGCCTGTGATCAATTTTGATGAAACAGGATCGGCAGAGAATTGTTGAATGCTTTTTTTTAAAAAATTAGATATTGATTTCGCGCCATAGCTGTTTTATTGTGTTGCTGTTATTTTAGATTTCCAGCAAAGGCCCTTGCTTTGTGTGCCAACTGCTTTTTGTGCTATTATTGTTTTCATCACTGTTATGCAATAAAAATAAAAATGTAGTTTCGATTTTTGATCGTTGAATAAAAGCTAGCTTACTTTCATTTTGTTATTATTCTATTTTAAATGTTTTTTATGAATGAGAAGTGAGATATATTTCAGTGAATCACATATAAAATAACATTTACATTTTTGTGTCAGTATTTGCAAAATACTACATAGGTTATCTTACCTTATAACATTAAGTATTAAAGATCGCTGTTAAAACCGCTGTTAAAACACATGCATAAAACAGAATATATTTTGTTACGGTATTTATGAACTACTTTTCTAATTATGAAGGCTTCAAATTTAAACAAACCAGGAATTATATTTAGAACACATCCATTATTCGACTTGATGAAACAATGTTCAATGACATTCCTTTTAAATGTGTGCTTCACTCCAGAAAATAGGATGATCTAAATCTCATATGCACGAATAATGGAAGTGTTCTACATTTAAGCCTTGGTTTGCTTATACTCGATCCTTCATAATAAAAAAAGGTTGTTAAATATAAGCAACAAAAGTAATTTATTCTGTTTTATACATGTATTTCTATTTTGTATGGGTAAGCTTCCGTGTCTGTTTTGGTTAAGTGTATGGTTTTAGCTTGTAGCCACGTGATCCCGGATTATCCTGTATTATCTCCCTGATTTTTACCCTTTTGACAATTAACCATCTGGTATTCTTGATCTTTTTGTTTACCTTGTAACCCTCTTTCCAACTGTATCACATTTGTGCTTTGACAACGCATGAGTAAACACGAGAAAGCGCATGGTACTGACCTTGTGCCTATTATTTTCCTGTGGTATTCGCTTTGTGTGTGTGTGTGTGTGTAAATTTGAACGATAAATAACTGTCTATATTGGAAGAAGACTCCGTAACGAGTCACTGTCATGTGGTACCATTACCTTTCCAACAAAATATTTTCGAAATCATGCTGTTGTTGGTTGACCAAGAACGAAGTTGATGGGAAAAAAAATAATAACGGAACGATGTAATTTCATAGCCTTTTGCTTTAGAGTACACTCCGGCACTCTTCATTTATTTGGTAAATTGGAAATCGTTCCGTGCTCTAAGCAAGATGAAAAGTTATATGCGATGAAGTGTTGTAAGTAGGCTTACGTTTTTAAAGGATATGTAGATTAAAAGATGCGTTTGTTAAGAGCTTCTCTCTCTCTCTCTCTCTCTCTCTCTCTCTCTCTCTCTCTCTCTCTCTCTCTCTCTCTCTCTCTCTCTCTCTCTCTCTCTCTCTCAGCACAGGTGTGAGTGAAAACATCACTTACCGCCTAATGGTACCAATCACCAGTTAGCATGGGATACCATGAAGTCTAGATAAGCCCACTTTTCAAATGCTATTTTATTGCAGTAGAAAACCGAATAAACTGCGGATATAGAAATAGGGAATAGGAAGTAATATAGTATAGAAATAATGATAGTAATGTTAGCACAATATGCCTACTCCTGTTTTTTTTTTTCAATATGATTACACTCAAGGAATTACATGGTTTCTGTGTCCAACAACAGAAACAGGAGCATCAATCATAATCATACAATTAGGAAGTAATGTAATAAAATTCTGCGCTCACAAGTGTACAGTGATTATTTTTCCATAATTTCTGAAAGCTTGT
>NC_087203.1:82904903-82912403 GCF_015104395.2 Macrobrachium nipponense | reverse complement strand
TTACCTCTTATGCTCAAATTGAAAGGGGAACTTTCTCCATCCCTCTCTTATCGGATTCTAGGTTCTCATAATGGAGAGCATATCCAGAAATGATGTTAGTGAAATGGTGAGATTTTATAAAATGTACTTAAATTTTCTTGACTAAGAAAATTTGGAATAATTATTTATGCTTACCTCCCCACACAACTGGAACCAAGTTGTACTTCAGTGGTAAATATAATTTCTCTGTTATATATTCATCACAGAGGTTATTCTCAAAAGAGAGGTAGAAGAGGTACTGAGGGCCCAAAATCATCTTCCAGCATCCATCATTTACAGCGGGTTGGCAGGATCGGCGCCCACAATGACCATACCTATAGTTGTTATCCAGTTGTACGTTAAGTAGGTCTAAAAATTAGTATACTTTCTCCTTAATAATTTATAAAACATTACTTTGCACGAATTCAGTTAGAAATCATTAGAAAATTAAGGTTCAGAACATAAACATTATCTCATCTCATTTTCACATCTTGAAGGCATTTTTATTATGCGTATCTTGAAGCTAACGCTTTACTTTCAGTAAATTCTAGCAGTAATTATGACCAGGTACTAAAAAATACTACGTACATAAAACGGAAACTTAGGGGTTTCATATGTATTCAACTTAATACATATCTGCTATAGGGTGCTTGTAATTGTTTATACGTAGCCTGTTTAGTCTAACAACGTGAATCCTATTCAAATAGAACAAGCCCATATGAGCCATTGACTTGAAATTCAACCTTCCAAAGAATATGGCGTTGATTTGAAAGAAGTCACAGAAGGTAATAGAAAATACAGAAAGAAGAGATCAGTCATGAGAAAAGTAAAAATAAAAGAACAATTTTATAGAAAAGTAATTAAATAAAAAGGTAAATTATTGAAATAAAAGAATAAGTGTTTAGGTGCAGCTCTTATTCACAAACGAACTGAGAACTTATATCTTCAACAATATTAAAAAGAATATAAGTTTAATATTCTTTCTGGGCTAATACCAGTGTGAAGTTATTAATTCCATAAATAATAGCGTAGAGTGATATGTTAATTAATCCTTTCTTATCTGATGTGAATATTCAAATTGCTGTTTTATTGAGGTCACTCTTTACATAATTATGATCTGGGCATCTGTCATCCAAGTTTATATTCGTAAATATCAACTTGGAATCTTGCTTTGGAAATGAAATGTAGTTCATATTGCCCGTGATAAAGGCTCTCATAAATGAGTGTGGATTTCTTGTGAAGTTAAAACGTTATGAATGTCTTTTTATTGCAAAAGGAAATGGTCTTGTGGATGCATTTTATTAAGACTGAAATCCCTTCCGAGTCTACTGGCCTCCAAATTTCTACTTTCTCTATTTCAGATTGTGTGTGTGTGTGTGCATGAGAGAAATAACTTTAAAACCACAGCAGAGAAAATTTCTTGTGCACAAAGAGCAATCAGCAAACACAAAAATACATTACATATCATTAATACCAAATTGTCAGACACTAAGGGAGTGTTAAGCAGTACTTTAAAGAAGCAATATTTCGTCTCTTGAACGACTAAACGGTACGAGAAGTTGAAGGAAATCCTACTTGTCCAAGGGCACGTATTTAGCCAGCTCTTCGACGTACTGCTCCCTTTTTGAGTATGTCCCGCAGTGTCCAGACATCCATGCTACCAGCTTTGTCCGTTGGACAAACTCCTTCCAGGAGGGTCCCATGATATTCTCAAGAGTTGTGTTCAGTTCACGGCTTTTCAAGTATTCCTTCATGGCTTTTGGATGCTCTGACATTAGATTGGGGCGAACAGGCCTGGTGTCAGAAAAAAATGGAAACAAGAAAGAAAATAAGTACTGTATAATAATTCTGAACAAGAGCACATAACAGTAATGCTCCCATTAGTTGATGAAGATTTCATAACTCAGCTTTTGTGGTTTAAAGCACCCGCAAGAATGAATACGAACAGATGAAACTTTACCTTGTAAGCTTGGCAAGAAATCTATTAGGAACATTTACTTACATTGTCTTTTCACCTTTGCTAATGAAGTAACCGTAGAAAGCTGCTATATCGGAGTTTGAATGGTAAGTCATCGTCCAGTTGAAGTAGGACTGTAAATGATGGCTTCTAAGCTTCTTGTTTGCAATCCTCGCTGGGGAGGCTCTTGGTGATTCGACGTTAGCCCATGCCCATCTTTGGTTTGGCTTACGAAAATTTGGTAGATGGCTGCGACTAACCCTATCAGAAAAGGAAATTGATGAAGCATGATATGCCTCTTCTTGCCTATAACATCTGGTGACACATACTTTAGTAGAATAGTGGATTATAGTTCTTATCATTTGATTCTGCTCAAGAGTTGATAATAGTAAGTCTGCTTTCTGGCTCTGAATAAATCTTACTGCCAAAGCTGTAAGGCTTAAATTTCTATTATCAGAAGTGGGAAATTATATGTTTTAGTTAAAGCTAGAAATACTGAGAAGGAAACCTAAAAATAGGAATTGAACAGGTTAATGACTAAACACGAAGTAAAAATACATTTAATTTGTTTTGGACCACTAGCAATAACAGCAGTAGCAGCATTATTTATACAGAAAACCTATGATTAAAATTAATATTATTTACTGGCTTATTACTGAAATCCGTGATATTTATTATTATTGGTGAATCCTAGAATCCTGAGCTTTCTTATCTCAGTTGGCAATTTTTATTATCTAACATCAGAACAATTTTTATTGCTTGGCAGCAGTGTAAGAAGAACCTGTGGCTGGTGGGGATATGTTGGGGTGTAGTTCCACTGTTGAAGGTCATTTCCTGGAAATTATAGTGCAATAGAATTGTTCAAAGACAGCTGTCTCTTTTTGTAATAGAAATGCGACTTCTTTCTGTAGGTATTGGCGTCGAGGGCGATTGTATAACTGGTATCCGTGAGGGAAATTTTGAGGTTCTCCTATATGCCCCTCCGGCTGGAGTAAACTTGATACCTTCTTTGGTTGTGGCGACACCTTGAAAAAATATTGTTTCTCGTACTGAAAGGGTATTGGACTGTCTGTTCCAACGCCCCTTACTTTGAATGCATTGGAAAGTTATCAAGCAAACTTTTGATTTAGTTGTTTTCATATTCTTAGACTCCCGTGCAACATTAATTTGTGTATCTTCGAGAACATTGACAGTTTATGTTCATGTCTTGCTTACATCAATTGATTTATGTTTTTCCCCTCTTACCCGATTACAGTTTGTTTTTTCAGAATACTTTAAAACTAATTGCCACAGATGTGATATCTTCTTAAAATCGGAGTTATATAAATTAGCGTTGGTATAATTGTAAACTGAGGACAAGGAGAAATTTTTAAAAACGTATAGTACAAGTTCATAGTGATTCTTTTCATTACAGTGATTGTGGGAAATTTTTGACCTCGCTAGAAACACCTATATCTTTTAACTAAAAAATTAATCCAGGTGTTTTAATGAAAACAAGAAAATAAGGTTAATATATTTCCTTATAATATGAATATTGGTAGCTTTGTTACCATTATCAAGCAATTAAATTACCTTTCGGTGTTCGCCTTTGCCATTTTCTTATCTGCAACTTTACCTAGTAGACAAACTTCCAGGGATACAATTGAGTTATTAGGTTAACAGAGGCACAATAAGTTTTCAGAAAACGCGCCTTTGTTGTTCTCGCCACTAGTAAGGCGATACCGGTAATTCAAGGAGACTAAGCAATAATATCACTCCACTTCATTTTCATTTTGAATGAATATGATTTTGAAAACTTCATTAGCTACAGTTGGATCATAGAGTATGAAATATGACGAACTTACATTGTGCTTGAAAAGACTATGGCGTCAGCTGACTTCAGGTCTATTTGGTTTCTGGTAAACTTGCAACGCCAAGATGGGCAACCAACCATCTCTAATTCCTCGGAGCTTACGTGATTGTACCTGAAATGCCAAAACATGCTGTGGAGATTTGAAAGGAGCTTATCGTGTTACACGCCCATACACAAGCACAACTAGATACACATACTCACATAGCAAAGATCCATTAAGAATGACTTCAGTCCAGGAGCAACTTATATCCCACGTGGATCATGCCTCAGATGTATAGGAGTTGAAATCTAGTCAAATAATATTTTACAATCACAAGCTTATTTTTAAAATGGTAGGCAAAGGGTTCAGAAATGGTAAAGCTTGGAAAATATTCCTTTCGCAAATACCCAGATCGATTTAATTTTCGAACGTTACAAATAAGAATAGGTTTTACAAAATACTTAAAATCTGAGATGTTATAACGTTACCTCTTCAGATAGTATTGTACTGTGTAAACTTCTTAGTTGATAGATTTCGCCTCGTGCTGTCGAAAATCTCGGTTTTAACTCTTAATAAAGTATCGTAGATTAATCCCTTAATGATATATTTTTTCAACACTATGAAACCGTCAAAATCAGGTAAATATAGTTGAACAAGATAATTTAATTTTTTTCAGAAGAGCTCGATTTTATTTGTAATTGTGACTGCATTCGAACATTTACAGTTAAAGCTTCCCAACACTTTTCTAAAATTTAATTTTAAAAAGTTACTATGAATACTTGAGAATTCTCTCTCTCTCTCTCTCTCTCTCTCTCTCTCTCTCTCTCTCTCTCTCTCTCTCTCTCTCATCCCAGACCATCCAAGATTGGAAGATGCAAAATATACCAGAAGATGTACTAGCAACTCTCTGGTAGACATTAGAGGTGCCTCACACTGAGGGACCTGGGGCAACCCGAACAAGATGTAAGGTCAGTAAGGTAAGGTCTCTCTCTCGTTGACTTCAGGGAGAATCATGGTGTACTACTATGGCCGTAAACGTCGTTTTGATTAAATTTTAAAGGAATTTCATCCGCTTTCTACCATACCGGTTTGAATCTCCAGAACAAGAAAATTCCGTACTATTTTTCATCTATCTACTTATTATGATCTGCAGTTTTTCAAAATTCAGACTTTTCCTTGAAAGAAAGATAAGGCTAAGAAACTTGAAACTAAACGGGAAGAAACCTTGGAAGAGTCGCGTTTCCTTTATTCAAAAACCTAAAGCAAATTTTCTTATGTTCTTGCACCTGCTGATGAAATCTTTTGTTAAAGCTTATATAACCCTAACGGAAAGGGAGAGTTCGGCGTTAATTTTAGGAAGGAGGCCACGGAGTCTTTCCATATTCAGTCCTCCTCCCTCCCCATCCAGCCAATGTCTCTCTCTCTCTCTCTCTCTCTCTCTCTCTCTCTCTCTCTCTCTCTCTCTCTCTCTCTCTCTCTCTCTCTTTTGCATCCCTCCAGGTCCAATCCCAGTCCTACCCTCGAGACCGACGGCATACATTCCCCGCCCCGCCCCGCTTACACAATCTCCCAACTTTTACTGAGTTAATTATTGGAAGGCACTAAGGCGATAAATTGTTTCCAGCGAGGAAACAATCGCGTGAAGCATTTTTTGGAAAACCTGTGTTCAACCTGCATACGCGCTGCTTTTAATAAAGCTTTTTTTTATGGTCAGTGACTGATTCAATAAAGGGTTAAAACAAGTTGCTTCCAACATTTCTTTTCCTGAAATATGACGTAAGTTCAATATTTGTTACTAATAATGTCATGATTAATTTTCTCCATACACGCGACCTCAGGCATATTTCAATTCTTCATGTATTTCCTGATGTTTTTGATCTGTGAAGATTGTTCCGTTCTGTGCCGCAAGCAATTACCACTTCCTCTGAAAAGAACGTGGAACTTCTGATGTGGTTATCGCTGTCGTCTCTAAAAAGAAAATATACAGGACTGAACAACAGGAAGAACTGTCAAGACAACTTTACTTAATATACTGGGAGCGTGTATTGTTGGGTTTAGCATGTGGAGGTGTAGCTATATCAGAGATGAATTGGAATAAAAGCTAGGTGGAGTTCAGCAAATCAAGAAGGATGAGGTTGTATAGACAGAATGTTTGCTATGAAATTCGTGTGCAGAGATATGACAGACCATGGCACTATCAAAGACAATTTATATAACGGTGATTGAAGTAAGAAAGACAGCAAGATGCTGTGTTTGTGGAAGCATGAATTGTGGATTGTTGTTGTCGCTTTGGAGATTACGCTGTTGTTACAGATTGAAATGAACAAATTAGGGAATTGAAAAGAGGAACTTTTGTTATAGTTATTGAAAGGTGCAATACGATCAAAAGGGTGAAAATTTAGACATACAATGCCCATGTTATGGTCTCATCGTTGGAGTAAGTGATATGATTGAAATGGTCTGGTCACACTAAGATGATGTGTTTGAAAATAAAAAAATATGTCTATACACAACCCACACACACATATATATGCGAATACCACAGGAAAATAATAGTCAGAAATCCAAGCGCTTTCGTCTTTACTCAGACATCGTCAAGGAGTTAACTCCTTGACGATGTCTGAGTAAAGACGAAAGCGCTTGGATTTCTGACTATTATTTTCCTGTGGTATTCGCTTATTTATGAAGTCACGTGCATCTACAGTGATTTTTAAGCACACACACACACACACACACACACACACACACACACACATATATATATATATATATATATATATATATATATATATATATATATATATATACACACACACACACACATATATATATATACATACATACATATAAAGGCAGATTTTTATTCTCAAACGCATCATCTTAGTGTGACCAGACCGTTTCAAACATATCATTTACTTCCATGAGCATTGTATGTCTATATTTTTACCCTTTTGATCGTATTTTTGATCGTATTTTTACCCTTTTGATCGTATTCAATAACTATACAAAAAGTTCCTTATTTCAATTCCCTAATTTGTCCAGCTTAATTTCCAACCAAAGCGCAATCTTCAACAGCAACAACAACAATTCACAATTCATGTATTTAGAGATGTATTGTATATCGGCATCCGCGTTTTTTATAAATCCGCATGCGCAGTTTGAGAATGCTGATATGCGGATATCACCCCCTGCTCAGTGTATAAATATATTATATGTGCATATGTATTATATGTATACACACATAACACCCATCGAGCTACAAATGTCCTTTAATGTCTAATTCGCTCTACCTCGGAATTAATATATTTTCATATATGTTTAAACATATATATGAAAATATACTAATTCCGAGGTAGAGCGAATTAGATATTAAAGGACATTTGTAGCTCGATGTGTGTATATGAATCACGGCAATGTGATTTGACTCTTATACACACATATATATGTGTGTACAGGCTAAAGTCCATTATCTAAGCCCAATTTTATACGAGGTAGATGGCTGAAACAATGGGTTATTACTTAGGTTATAGTTCTGAGGAAAACTGCTGCATCGGTCATTTTACTTCAGTTTGTGTAAAGCTTGGCGGTTTTCAACAGCTCTGTATTAATGTCTGTTAGTTTCTGTGAAATCATGCTATTTCAAATCCGCTCTGTGACTGTTGGCTTTTTGGTATTTATCATGATCCATTATGT
>NC_087203.1:82879903-82902403 GCF_015104395.2 Macrobrachium nipponense | reverse complement strand
TGGATTAAACACTAATATCTGTCGTTTCAGTCATTCTTACATTTCTTCTATTCTTGCTTATTATGTATATGATATGTATATGAATATATATATATATATATATATATTATATATATATAATATATATATATATTATATAATATATATATATATTCATATACTATACATATACATATACATTATAAGCAAGAATAGAAGAAATGTAAGAATGACTGAAAACGACAGATATTAGTGTTTAATCCATAGTTTTTGAGATTGCTGAGAAGAATAACTACGCTCCCGAGTCCCTTTAACTCAAAATTCAGCATCAATAAGGAAGGTGTGTGGTGAGAATGGGTGATGGAATAATTGCAGAAAACTACAAATATTAGTGTCTAATCCATAGTTTTCAAGGTCGCTGAAATGGATAGTGACACTTTTGATGCCCTTTCAGTTCATGTTCAGCCCTGAGAGGAAGGGGTCATGGGATGGGAGTGGCATATAAAAAAACCCATAGTTTTCGAGGTCCATGAGAAGAATAGTGACACTTCCAATGCCCTTCAAGTCCAAATTCTGCCTCAATAAGGAGCGGGATGGGAAGGGGGGTGACATGTAAAACTAATAAAAAATGACATAGTTATAAGCCATAGTTTTCGAGGTCGCTGAAATGAATTGTGACACTCCCGATGCCCTTCAAGTCCGAGTTCAGCCCTAATAGGAAGGGGGGTGATATGGGGTAGGAGGGGGGGGTGACAAAAATAACTGAAAACGACATATATTAGTGCATAATCCATAGTTTTCGAAGTGGCTCAGATGAATAGTGACACTCCCGAAGCTCTTTAAATCGAAGTTCTTCCCCAATAAGAAGGGGGTGGCGGTGAAAAAACATGGGAAGCAACTATCTTAACAGGAATGAGAGGGAGAGAGAGTGGGAGAGCGTTTATCGGCTGTCATTCGGACATTACCTGTTTCGATCAGTATATCTGCGAAGTTCAGCAGTTCCACCTGTCCATTCTCGACACACTTTCTTATACTACAATTTTTCACTTACATCTGTCGTCAACGTGGAAACGTTATAAGTAATGCAAACTTATTCTGCCACGTTTTTACAGAAAACCGCTCTCCAGCCAAAAGATTCTAACACAAGCTTCATTACCAGTTGGTTTCGGTTGTTCTCAGTAACCTATATTTTATATTGCACTCCTTTCATTTTATAGCACATACCTTCCGCGTTGCTTCATTATTATTTCTATGATAAACGTTTTCTAGATCCATTTATGATATATAGCTTCTTCCGTCGTCAACATCACAAAATTCAACATTATTCCTTTTATTTTGCCCCATATCACTTTAGAGTCTTTTTGTCATTTTCTCTGCCATTCTATAAAGAAAAATGTTCCTCTACCATTCTTTGAGAACCTTTTCTTTCATCCGAACATACCTCACATACCCTGATGGGCCACTCAGTCGCACTTAACTACCATACTGCAGCATCCCACAAGTAATCCCATTAAATAGTGGCTTTCCATTCTTCCTTATGGTATTAGCGTTCCATTTTACGATCATGCTCAAACTAAATTAACCCTTAAAACTCTCCCATCATTCATTCATCAACAAACCTTCAAAATGCTCACTCCATCGACTCTCTCCACTTACATCTTTTATTCTTTGAACTTTCAGTAGTTACTTCCATGTTAAACAAATTTTCACTCATTTCTTTCCTTTGTTTTGTTTTCCACAAATTTCCTATACCTTCATCCTATCTACGAATGGAACTCGCGTGATTTCCTTTATGTTTATTTTTAACTAAATCCTGTCATCTAATTCCTAACTTATACGTCCTTTTAATTTATCTGTAACCTTGTCCTCTCTCACCTTTTTTTTTCTTCTTATCCATCTTATCTCACCTTTTTACCCCTTCTTACCCATCTTCCTGTATTCCTGTGCATGATCTCCCGTTCTGATATATATATATATATATATATATATATATATATATATATATATATATATATATATATATATATATATATATATATATGGATACAATCCACAATGAAGTAAAATCCTCTTGTAGTTTAAAATATATATATCTTGTACAGGATTAAAGCTTTCGACCATCAACTGTGGTCTTGTTCACTTTAGTGAACAAGACCACAGTTGATGGTCGAAAGCTTTAATCCTGTACAAGATGTATATATATTTTAAACTACAAGAGGATTTTACTTCATTGTGGATTGTATCCCCATCTACTTAGAGGTACGACATAGTACCTGGCTTCTGCATATATATATATATATATATATATATATATAATATATATATATATATATATATATATATATATATATATATTATGCTTAAAAATCACAGTAGATGCGCGTGACTTCATTAAATGAGTGAATACCACAGGAAAATGATAGTCAGAAATCCAAGCGCTTTCGTCTTTCCTAAGACGATGTCTTAGTAAAGACAAAAGCACTTGGATTTCTGACTTTCATTTTCCTCTGGTATTCGCTTATATATACATATATATGTATATATATATATATATATATATATATATATATATATATATATATATATATATGTATATGTATATATATGTGTGTGTATGTATGTATGTATAATGTGTGTGTACATATTAAAACGAAGACGGACAAAAAACACATATTACTACTTGTTTTTCATTGCCGGAACCCTCAAGATTTATCTGTCATAGAATCATTATTTATAAAACGGCGTGTGTATTATTGTTAAATATTCAGACGTCTTCAAGTCCTTTGTATTTGTCTGAACTTCGTACTGCGTTAATTTTTATCAATTAATGCCTTGCTGTTTCACCTCTAGGTCAGTTGTGTTATTTATTTATTATATTCTTACTCTTCGTTAGTTCTTATATGATTTTTTAGAGTGAACTCATAAGTGTTATTATCTTTTTTATGCGCAACCGTGATGATATAATTCTGTAAAATATTACGAAACGTCAGCGATAAAAACATCGAGTTTTCTGCACATCGTATAATCAAGGCCACCGAAAATAGATCTATCTTGATGTGGTCTCGGTGTAATGCAGTATGAGCCGTGGTCCATCAAACTTTAACCACGGCTCGGTAGTGGTCTGGTCTAAATCAATGCCGGCACGATTATGGCTATATATATAGGATATGCAGGAACTTCCATATACAATCATAACTTCAGGAAAGCCGAAGACACATGATGAGTTAAAGGATTTATTCTTAAGAAACGTTTCGCACAAGGAACTTTGTGCATCATCAGTCTGTTAAAATAAAAGTACATTTTAAATTAATAAAAGCAAAGTACAAATAAAAATTACAATCTAAAATTTCAAAACATAAAAATATTTAATTAGAAAATAGATAGTTCAAAGGTAAAAGTAAAATAAGAACATTAAAACACGACTACTAAAACACCAACCATTCGCTAAGAAAGGAGGAGGGAGAATGACTAGAAATGAGGTTGAGGTCAGAAAGAAGACTATGCCAGGTATAGCGGAGACGATGAACTACTGCTATTCAATGAGGGAACAAGTCTTTTGATAAATAATGACTCGAGTGTTGTTAAATACTCAAGAGTCCCTATTGTAACCTAAAATGGAGAAGTGCTGTTTCTTGACTTCAATCTTACATTTGATGGCATGATTTTTTATATTTGAATGCTCTGGTCTACTTAATCTCTGGCCAGTTCTACAACGTTTCTTAAGAATAAATCCTTTAACTCATCATGTGTCTTCGGCTTTCCTGAAGTTATGATTATATATATATAGTATATTTATATATTATATATTATATATATATATATATATATCATATATATATATATAATATATAACATACATATATATATATATATATTATATAATATATATATTATATATATATATATTATACATACATATATATATATTATATATATATATATATATATATATATATATATATAATATTATATTAATATATGTATATGCTTTTACGTGTAATAATTTCATCTGTCGTTGCTTTGACATTACTTGATTGATTTAATATCCGTTCATATGTAGGAACACATGTTCAATTTACGCAATTTAATCTTAAGAAGTTGACCGGCACGTTTTTTTTTTTTTCAGTATATTGTGAAGTCTGTGAAGACTCATCATTTGTTTTGTAATGCGAGCTAATGCTTACGTAGTGCATGATACAAGATGGTTACACGAACGCTCTTATTCACAAGCAAGGGTAAACGTTATTGCCCAGAAACTGGGAGTGTTTTCATTTCTGAAAATTCTTTTTAGCCTGGACGTATTAAATTTTACGTCAGCTGGAAATTGGACACCAACCTGAATGTAAAAATGCTACTTAATTTATCAACCAACCTTTTAGACCAATCCTTTCCGAACCAAGATGTCCAAAAGAGAATGGTTTTCCATTCTTTTCCGTTCTCTTCTTCAGTTCGTGGTTTTTCTTCATCGTTGTTTGCGTACCCAAATCTATTTAGTCTATTATCTTCCCCAAAAGCGTTGGTTATATTATTTTTGGGAGAATAATTCAAAATTCCTTCATCGAAAAGTTCACTTAAAGGAGTTTTGTAAATTTCGAGGTTATTGGCTATTAACGCCAATGGTAAAACAACCACAAATATAACTCCAGCTATCAATTTTAGTCGTTTTGAAGTAATAGCAAACTTGTTGATCATTATGCAGGAAAGAATCGAAACGTACCAGACACGCGACTGGTCTTCGGAAAAAGAAAAGAAAAAATCATAGGACTTCAGTACTCCGATAAGCAGCTCATTTGACAATTACATCCAAATTCTTTTAGTTAATGAGTACCAGAAAATGCCCGGCTGTGGGCAACATGAAGAGTCGACTAGAAAATAGTGAAACGTGCGAATCGGATTCACCGGCTGTTTAAATTCACCTCTTACGTTAACAGGGTCAAGTGTGCGACTGAGGGGAGGATGCGACTGAATTCAAATCTAGACAGCTGTATGGAAATTCATGTAACAGAATACATAATGCATTAGGTCATTATTTTCGCTATCGTCTGAAAGTGGTAAGTTACATTTTTTTTCGAAAAAATAAAGTCATTTCTAATAGATACAATATTACCAAATTTGATGCATTTATCTAGAAGATTACAGGGTTTGAAGCATTAATGGTTGTTCAAAGGGTTGTGATTTTTTATGATTGAATTTCCTTGAAAAAATGAACGTATACTTACTTAAAATCAACGTCTGTTATGTCAGTTTGAGGCATGATTTAGATTAAGGCAGAACGATAGGCCAATAATTAGTGAAATATAATTTGCATTTCTGTTGATACAGAAAATTTAGTGTCTCCCAGGGTAAAGTACTAACAAATACTCAAGGAGAGCTGCTTTTTTGCTATTATTATAATCCTAAAATAGGCTGACAACGGCCAATATCGTGAGTAAATTCTTCAATATACGAAGGCATGATGTATATTTTGACTGCCAAAAAAATTAAAGAAAAAGGAGATATATGAATAGAGCGCCCAAAGCTGTCTTGTATCCTGCTAAATACGTTATAGTGGACTTTCATTATTTTTCCATCAATCTGCACTATTCCAAATAGTTGCAGTGCACACTAAATTTGTAGGCCTTTTCAGGTTCATAGTGACCAATTGCCGTTCACATCAGACTCTTAATGTCTTTTACAAGTTCTTGCATTGGTCATGGGAGAAAATTCAGAAGTGGTCACCGTCTGTGTACTGGTCAGACCCAGCGCTTTTATTTGGCGAGGAAGGGTATCAACACTCAGCTCAACTCTTCCCTCTAATCCGAGCTCGTAACCAGTATGAGTGCATGAATACATTCATCTCAAAATATTCATAGTAGCCTGCAGTCTGTATTGAAATATACAGCGTTACAAACGGCCTATCCAACGCGCGCGCGCACACACACACAAAGTTACATGATTTACTTAAATCTTATAATTATTGACTCGCGTCTCTTATGTTTGAATCTCTCTTTGTCTTTCTCAACCATTATCTTCATGATCATTTGACAGCATCCCGTAATCACGTAGATGAGGAGATCAGGTAGGATAACAGAAGCATGGTGGACTACAAGGTTAACTCACCATCGGAGACTCCATTGGTAAGATTTCAGAAGTTCAGGATCGAATTGTTCTGAATATTATCCACACTGAAATGGAGACGTGATGTCTTGAAGCAGTATTTGGAACTATACTCTTGTCCTCGATTTTTTTGGGGTTGTTATACTCCATTGGTGAATAACCCACAATTCATTCTTTCCATCATGTATAGTTAATAAGTTATTTAAGACTTACCTGAATTTACTTTATGCAGGTTATGAACCGCAGGGTCAGTCAGTTCTCCGTTCCTTTCATTTATCGGCATCGGCCTTCACCCAGGTTTCCCGAATGTTATGGTAACTATGCGGAAAAAATGAAAATGGTCAACAGCATGTTGGGGAAAACGGAGAGCTGACCAATCATATTCCTCCACCTTTTTTCATATTGGATCATTATATTCCGGCGTTTTCACAGGTTTGTTACTATGTTGGGTTCTGGTTCCGTTGTGACCCATTGAATTTGAATCATTCTCTAAAGTATGTTGTCAGATTCAACACTGGGCTATTAACTTTCTCCTCCTGGAATTGAGGCACGTGAGAGTTAAAATAAACTGCGAATTTATCATATGTAGCTATGTTGTGGGAGTTTTCTGTAGTTTTGTCCATTCCCATTCAGGTGATGTACCATAGAGTTGTTCTGTTGTTGCACCTAACCTTTTGGCCCTCTTTGTCAGAAACTATGAACAGCTGTCACTGACGTGCGAGAGATCCCATTTCAAGTCTGTACTTTTTTCTTGTCCTTGCAACTATTCCCTACTTTCGCAGTGATTCCTATTGATTAGTGAAAAATAGCTTTGGGCATTAATGAGACAGAGGGCTTCCTCTCAGTTTTCTCATCTAATACTCAATTGTTTACATAATTTCTTTTTGCATCGTTCAGGAACTGAGAGCCAACCCTTCATTCTTTGCGTTATATGGAATATAAATATAGACAGGTTTACACTGGCAGTTCTACCTGGGAAATGTTGATCAGAAGTTTCTTGTTTTTAATTTGGAGTTTACAGCATTGTTTAAAATTTTCCTGGCTAATTCTGAAATTATGTTTTTGAGAATGTGCTTTATTTGTGTATCATTTGTGTCATTTATCTTGTTTACGTGCTTGGACTGATAATTATTTTTGTGTTCATCTGTTTAAGTTTGTTAATCTTGACTGTTTTGTTTTCTGAAACTTGGGATATTGCGTTTCGATGTAAATATTCCTTTCGTTGTTCCATTGGAAGAAACGTATGAAAATTTCTCTCTCTCTCTCTCTCTCTCTCTCTCTAGCATAGCTCATACCTAAATGCTGCATTCAATTCTGCTCCATCAGCATATCTATAGGGTTAGTGCCGTCAATACTAAAGTGTGTTTCCAGCATCCTTTCGGCCCCTTGTTGCGCCCCTTTTCAGCATTTTACGTCACCTCTATCCTCGTTTCCTTTCTTCAGTTCCGCTGCCCAACATCTCCACCAACTTATAAGTGAGGTTTTCTCACAGTTCCACTTTAGATCATTGTAATTTATCGCCTTTATTTTCTGGATCTGTTTATCTTCCTCTATTCTCTTTTCTGTCTTAAGCACTGGGTGACCGCAGGTGTCCCGGTGCTTGGCTCGACAGACTAAATTTCGTAAATCAGTCAATCAATCCATCAACAAGTAATCTCTTCATTCGATCTGAATTAATTGTTTATTTTCTTTGCACTTTTATATAATGTTTGCATTTTTTGCGTGCTGGATTTAAGTTGTCCTTCGTAGAAATTGATCTCATAAAACTAACCAACATATCTATTAAATTAAGAACAGTATTTTTATTTATGTGCGGGCTGAATTAAGATTCAAACTTTTACCTTTTTACGGAGAATGGTAATTGACTGTAATTATGCAAATGACAAACCCACACATTTATATATGCATGAGTTTATGTATGCTTTAATTATCAAGCACCAACCCCTCTTTTTTGCTAGCAATGACTTAAGTAAATAAAGGATTTATCTATGTATTTTCTCCCTTTTATCGAAAACTTTATTAAGATCAGTGCGAAGCAGGTTGAGTACAGATTTTCCAAAGATTGTTTCATAACATTGTTTTCTCGCTGGAAACAGTTTATCACCTTAGTGCCTGCCAATAATTAACTCAGTAAAAGTTCGGAAGATTGTGTGAGTCGCAGGGAAGAAAGAGGGTCATTGTATGCCGGAAGTCTGGAGGATAGGGAAGGATGGACTGGGGTTGTGTTTGAAGCTGAAAGGGTGCATGAGAAAGGGTGGCTAGATGCCATAAGAGGAGAATCGAATAAGGAGTGTCCCAGTGGTTTCTTTCTTAAAACTGACGTCGCTTCTTCCCTTTTCATTAAGCTGAGCGAGGTTTTAACGGAAGAACCTGCCCACTGTGCAAGCGTAATTTAAAACATCTTGTTAAATTCTGTGATGATGGGCACTGCGCGGTTCCTAAAAATTTTCTTCTCTTGGCCTTTCCTTGTTGAGCATATCCTTCCTCCCTTATTCTGATGGTATCTTAAATCTTATCTTGCCCTATTACCGTTCCTAGTGTCTGTCGCAAGTTTTTAGCAACGGTTAATTTTTTTTAAAGAAACAAAGCTGTTGTTCAGTACTCCCATTTTATCCAAATTCGGAACTCGCCTTAATGTATGACTTCCAAAGGGATAATTTGCAATCATTTCCTTCCTCTCACCGAAAAGTCTGCATTCCTTTACATACATATCATGGCAAGATTAAGAACCTTATCTCAAAATGTGGCTGCTTTAAATCTCAGAATAACCCTTTCTGAAGGGTATATATATATATATATATATATATATATATATATATATATATTATATATATATATATATATATATTTATATACATTCATACATACATATATAATCATATTCAGTTTTGCTACTTTTATCCTTAAAACGGGGTGTGCCATGAATATGTTTCCCGTCCAGTTTTATAGAATTAGATTTAGATAAGACTGCGAGCCCCATATCGTAACCAGTGTGGATTTTCAAAAGCTTATGTGCTGACTATGACTGCTGCTTCTTGACAATCACTAATCCTTCAAGTGGCGAAGGAAGGATAAACCTGCACAATAATATATTCCAAGAAGGATTTAATCAATAAAGGTCTCGAAGTGTTAGTAGGAAAAAAAACAATGAAAGGAAAATACTCCAAGTGTTTCAATAATGAGGAATGCTTCATATGACTATCATTACCAAATCCCCTCAGAAGACTTTGTTCCATCTTTCACTTCTTTGTTTCTCCACACTCCTTACCCTTTCTATATTGTTCTTACTCCACTTGCAGAACATAAACCTTTCATTGTCTTTCATCATTCAACAATTCAGTTCCATAAAATCGAGTATGCTCAACTTTTTAAATTCCAACGTTGCCTTCCATAAACATCTCTTCTCTTCTAAGGCTTCATAATAATACAGTCTGTGACTTGCCTCATATTTCATTCTGTACTCATCAGTTATTGTACTTTCTTACTTCTAAATTTCACGACATTCATTATTCCGTCTTTTTGATTTTCATTTATCATCATTGTCTCATTCTTGTGTATATCACTTTCACATTTCTTCTCTTTAAACACTTTCAAATTCTTTTACTGACCTTAAAGAAATGGCTAGAACTGATTTTCTCTAACTCTTCCGTAACTCACACACATATGTACGCACGAAAAAAAAAAAAAAAAAAAGCGCGCGCGCATACACATTATTTTTCGCATCTACTCCCGTTCTCTCTCTCCTTTAGCAACTGGTTCTATTCTGCCGGCAAAGATACGGAAAAGGAAAAGAGAAAGAGAGAGAAGTAACAGAAAATGTTCGAAAAGGAGTATGGTACAGGAAAGTTGCGTGGAGACCTTACCTTACCTTACAGACCTTACAGTTCGTTCGGGTTGCCCCAGGTCCCTCAGTGTGAGGCGCCTCTAATGTCTACCAGAGAGTTGCTAGTACATCTTCCGGTATATTTTGCATCTTCCAATCTTGGATGGTCTGGGATGCAGTTTAGATATTTGTCGAGCTTATTCTTAAACACATCTACGCTCACTCCTGATATATTCCTCAGATGAGCTGGCAACGCATTGAATAGACGCTGCATTATCGATGCTGGTGCGTAGTGGATTAATGTCCTGTGCTGCTTTCCTTATTTTTTCCTGGTATAGTTTTGGGCACTATTAATCTACCTCTGCTTGCTCTTTCTGATATTTTTAGTTCCATGATATTTTCTGTTATTCTTCTATCTGTTTCCATGCCTGAATTATCATGTAGCGTTCTCTTCTCCTTTCTAGACTATATAATTTTAAGGATGTAGTCTTTCCCAGTAGTCTAGGTCCTTAACTTCTTCTATTCTAGCTGTAAAGGACCTTTGTACACTCTCTATTTGTGCAATATCCTTTTGATAGTGTGGGTACCATATCATTGCAATATTCAAGTGGACTACGAACATATGTTTTATAAAGCATAATCATGTGTTCAGCTTTTCTGTTTTGAGTGCCGTAACAACATTCCCATTTTTGCTTTACATTTTGCCAACAGAATTGCTATTTGATCATTGCATAACATGTTCCTATTCATCATCACACCAAGGTCTTTAACTGCTTCCTTATTTGTGATTGTCTCATTATTAGGTCCCCTATATGCATATAGCTTTCCTTCTCTGTCTCCATAATTTATTGATTCAAATTTATCAGAGTTAAATACCATCCTATTTACCTCTGCCCAATCATATACTTTGTTAAGGTCTCTTTGTAGAGCGTTCCTATCTTCATCACAAGTAATTTCTCTACTTATTCTTGTGTCATCAGCGAAACTACTCACTACCGAATCCTTAACATTACTGTCTATGTCTTCAATCATAATAACAAACAATATTGCAGCTAGCACCGTACCTTGTGGCACACCGGATATTACCTTGGTTTCATCCGATTTCTCATCGTTTGCAATAACTATCTGTTTTCTGTTGTGTAAAAATTCTTTTAACCATCTTCCTACTTTATCTACGATATTGTGTTTTCTAATTTTCTTCGCTAATATATTATGGTCTACTTTGTCAAAAGCTTTTGCAAAGTCTAGATAAACCACATCTGTTTCATTTCCGCTTTTCATATTTTTGAATATGTTCTCACGGTGGACTAACAGTTGGGTTTGTGTACTTTTTCCGGGTACGAAACCGTGTTGTCCTATATTAAACAAATTATTTTTTATTAAATGTTTCATAATATTTTTCTTCATTACCCTTTCATACACTTTCATAATATGTGATGTTAGACCACAGGCCTATACTACTTGCCTCTAGTCTTGATCCACTTTTGAAAGTAGGGGTGATATATGCTAATTTGTGCTCATCATAAATCTTGCCTGTATCTACACTTTGTCTTAATAATATTGCAAGTGGCTTTGCGATAGAATGAACTACTTTCTTTAACAAAATAGCAGGGACTCCATCCGGCCCTGCAGCAGCTCCATTTTTAATTTCATTAATTGCCTGCACAATATCAGCTTCATTAATTTCTATGTCAGCTAAATATTCACTATTTTCTTCCCTTACTTCTATATCTTATTTCTTCATTATCTATTCTAGGGGTGAATTCTCTCTTATATCGTTCTGCAGTATGTTGCAAATTTCCTTCATTCGTTAATCTCCCTTCAATTCTCAGAGGGCCTATTTCTATTCTTCTTTTATTCATCTTCTTCGCATATGAGTATAATAGTTTGGGGTTTTGCTTGATATTTAATAGGGTTTTTTCTTCCAAGTCCGTTTTTCATTTTCTTTTGATTGTATAATCTTTTGTTCTGCATTTTCTATCTTACTTTTTAGTTCTATAACTTTCCATGCATTTTTTTCTTTTGCAAGACCTTTTTTCCACTTTCTGATTTTCTGGAACAAGATCCTTCTGTCTCTTGGTATGCATGAATGATGTTTACTTTTCTTCTTCGGTATATATTTTTTCCACTATTTTCTCCAATATTTTATATAATATCTCCGTATTTACCCTTATGTCATCACTTACGAAAATGTTATCCCAATCTTTGTTTAATTCTTCATTAATTTCTGACCATTTTTATATTTTTACTGTAGAAGTTGTATTTTCCATATCCTTCCCACTTTTTCATTTCTTGCTTATCTCTATTTTCACTTGCTTTGGAATGAACTGTTAATTCTATGACATTATGGTCTGAAATACTCGCATTATAAACTATTATTTCTTTAACATAATTCATCTCGTTCACAAATACTAGGTCTAAAGTATTTTCCTTTCTTGTTGGCAGGTGATTTATTTGTTGAATGTTGTATTCTAGTAGCATATCTAATAGCTTTTCAAATTGCCTCTTATCTTCTGCACTACTATTACTCTCTTTTTTATATGTATAAGTACAACCACAATCTCCTATTCGTTCTTTCCATTCTACGAAGGAAAGTTGAAGTCACCAGATAGGAGAATAGTCCAGTCCTTGTGATTTCTACATATATATCATCCAATTTTTCAATTATTAAGTCAAACTCTTTAGTATTAGGAGGTCTATATATTACTATGTTCATCAATTTTTCAGATTCAAATTCTACCGCTATTAGTTCACATTCTGAGTTACTATATTTCTCATATATTTTTCCTTGTTTTTTGTCTTTCCCATATATTGCGGTTCCCCCTTGATTCCTATTTTTTCTATCTGATCTATAAGTTTGGAACCCTTTTATTTGATCATCATTCCCAGTCTCTTGGGAATACCAGGTTTCACTTATATTCATTATATCTATTTTCTTTTCATTTTGGGTTAGTTCTTCTAAGTACTCTATTTTTCTTTTTGAGTTACTCGTAACTAAACCCTGCGCATTCATCACTATGATGGTTTGCGTGTTTCTCCTTCATTTAATAATGGTAGTAATAAGGATTTTCCCATGTCTCTTTCCTGTTCTGGTATGTTGTTCTTTTTTTCATTTCCAGAAATTCTGACATTAAAAATCCAACTTTTCCATAATATTTGATCTTCCTTCATCATAATTATTCATTTTGTGTCTGAATCTGCAATTTTCTCCGTTCTGCAATATCCTCTTGCATAATAAATACAGTTATTATCTCTTGAGTAGAATTTCGGAGCTGATGCTTTGAAATTTTTTGCTGACACCTCTGCATATCTCATTGGTGGTTTGCTTTTCTCTTTTACCTGATTTCTGATTTCTCTCTTTATTTGTTTCTTTCTTATTTTGGATTTTATTACTTGGTTGGTTATTTATTTGATTATGATTCATGGCTACAGGGTGCATATATTTGCATTTTTTGTCGAACTTACATCCTTTTCCTTCTTTTAGGTTTTTACATATTTTTGGATGCAGATCTCTGCAATCATCCCCATATCCATCTAAGTATGCACATTTACCATATATTTCATAGTTTTGAACATATCTTAGGATGTTTGTAGTAACATCTTTCTCCAAATCTGCAATTCCCTCTTTTCAAAAGGTTGCAGATTTTGTCTTTCTTGTCTATTTTTTCCTCTTTCCCGTCATTGTGTAGATCTGGGTAGAGCCTCTTCGGGATTTGCTTTTCTGTTGTCATATCGTAATTTATTTTTTCTTCGTAGGTATGCTGCTTTATTGCCTCATATGTAGTATCAATGAGTATCTCTGCATCCATACTTTTATCTTGTTCTTTGTTTTCCTTATTTTTTTCTGTCATTTCATTTTTGTTTACTTCTCTTCCGTTTTCCTCTTCTTCTTTTTCTTCTTCTTCTTCCTCTTCCTCTTCTTCTTCATCCTCAACTATTTGTACATTCAATCTTGATTTAATAACATTGTCTATCCATGATAGACATGTTGAACAAAAAATTCTTGTATCTTTTCTCAAATCTTGTATTACCTCAGCACACTGTGGATGGGTCGGAATGTTGCATGCAGCACATTTTCTGATTAGGTTTTGTGGATTGACTATGCTATACCAAACCTTACACAGTTTGCATGCTTTTGGCATTCTTTTTCCTAATGCATCAATTAGGATATTCACAAGATTCACCTTATTCATTTTCTTTGTCGGAATATGTTGGTTTATGTATATTTTCTTTATGAGTCTCTTGACCACTTGGATTTTATTTGGAACTTCTTCAATTATTTTCAAGATGTTTTCATTAGATTTGTTCCAGTTTGAAGGATTATATCCTTCTAATATATCTATGAATGCTTTTGTATCTTTTTGGTTAGGACTGTTGCTGATTTCATAGATGAGAAATGCCAGTTCCCTTCCTGCTACCTCATCGTATTGCGAATCTGCTAAACACGCTAAATTACGCCACCTCTTCCCGCAGTTGGAACTTACTGCCATCTTGTTCTGATTTATAGTATTACACTTGATAAACTAACTTAGAAGACGCTTTATCCTACTATTTTCACACTAATCTTATCACCGATAGTTCACGAACACTTCTAGATATTTCTCAAATTCTAGTCGTATGTTAAACTTGTGATATCTGTTGATTAATCTGACTTCACGCGGGTACGTCTCACCAAGCAAGATGGCTTGGAGAGAGAGAGAGAGAGAGAGAGAGAGAGAGAGAGAGAAAGAGAGAGAGAGAGAGAGAGAGAGAATATTACATATCTAGAGCCAACCACCAAAGTCCTAACTAAGCCCTGATCAAAAGCTGCCGTTGGAAGGTTACAAAGGCGTTCCCGAGGAAAAATGTAGGCATAACGAGGCCAATTTATAACAGCAACTAACAGCTTCGACATTCAGCGAGTGAATTTTGTATCAGAAACCTCCAGCCATCATTGGCTGGATTCCGAAAGATTACGAGAGAGAGAGAGAGAGAGAGAGAGAGAGAGAGAGAGAGAGAGAGAGAGAGAGAGAGTTTCCGAGATATCAGTAAGAGAAAAGCTATATTTTACAAAATTATGAGATGGAGTGAAAAAAATTTATATAAGAAACCCTTGGCCATCATTAGATGAATTTCGATAAATAGAAATAGAGAATTTTGTGTCGAAATCCTACAACCATCATTGGCTGAATTCCGAGAGAGAGAGAGAGAGAGAGAGAGAGAGATTTTGAGTCAGAACTGTTCAGCCATTATTGGACATGTTTCCAAAGATTGATAACGTGCAAGAAAGTAGAACAAATAAAAATATGGTGTGGCAGAAACAATAGTTCGCAAATGGAGTTCAAGATAACAAGGAGAGCATAAAAAGAAAATCAGAATCACTTCGAACTTATCGAGAGAAAGAAAGAGAGAGAGAGAGGAAGAGAAGCCTGGGGTGGGGGCTGTGGATGACGTCGTCCTTGCTGGTTGGGGGTGAGGGATGGATGTAGGATACTGGTGAGGACCTTTGCAGGGGGTTGGGGCCATATCGTGGGTTTGGTAGGGTGGGTCGGTGACTGATGCCAAACAAGCAACGACAGTCGCTAACAAATTTCATTAAATCATGGCCCGGGGGCTGAAACTTCAGCTGAATGCTCCAACGACAGTAAAGGCTGGAAGCTGCTGTCGATATTTTTGTAAATGAGAGCGCTCCTTTTTTTTTTTCCCCCCTCTCCCTTCAAGGATCAGGACGGGCTGGGGGGAGTCACAGAAGCGGGATGGGAAGGAAAGGAGGGGATTATGATGCTTTTGACGGAAAGGAGAGGGAAATTTTATATAGTATTTGGTGTGGGATGGGGAAATGATTAACTACCAAACATAGACACGGGCACCCTCACACACGTTCATATATATATATATATATATATATATATATATATATATATATATATATATATATATATATATATATATATATATATATATATATATATATATATATATATATATATAAAACCACGTGAATGTATATGTGCACTTGTAATGCAGGTGAAAAAGTAAGCGTTTGGTTTAATGCTGACCGGTATACAGTGGTGGTAATTAATAGTATAGTGATAGCAAAAACTACCATAAATTGTTGGAATAAGTACAAGGACTTCCCAAATGTGTGTGTGTGTGTATATACATATATATATATATAATATATATATAGATAATATATATTATATATATATATTATATAGATAATATATAGGGAGGAGGAGCAATAGGCTGACCAGCATCTGAGTTAGGTCTCCAGTTACAAATCTTGTTTATCTATAGGGCTTGGCATGCCCCTTTCATGTAGGGCCAGGTAAATTACCTTCCTTTGAATTTATAGATTTCATTTTTTTTTAAATAAATGGATCGAGTTCAATCATTTCTTGAATGATTGTCATACTCTTATTTCTGAACAGTAGGTTATTGGATTGAACCATCTTTCAAATCCGTGTCCTATTATGCTATTTTATAATAAAAATTTTTGAATGTATTCCCTAATCTTGTGAGACATTTGAAATTTTATAGCTTTCAACAATAATAATACAAAGAAACAAACACCTATAAAGACCTCTTCCTACAGTACAGAGGGATGTTTATATTAAATCACATGTAGTCCATGATATTTTTTTCTAACTGTTTGCCCGTTTGTAGTGTCACCCTAGCATAGATATTCCTATATTTCCACCACCATGTACCAGTCATCTGTCGGATGTCTTCGAAAAAGAAAGGCGAAACCGTACAGGATTTATACCTAGTGTTTAATTTTTCCTGGTGATATATATATATATATATATTATATATATATATATATATATATATATATATATATATATATATATATATATATATATATATACACACACATCTTAAGGCAGCACTCATCAGAGTTAAAGTAAATGAGATATGTGAATTAACGGGGCAGTTAGACGACAAACTGTCATAGAGGTCACAAGAGACATTGGCGTAGGGGAAGGCGCTAAGTTCCGTCGAAAAAGGTAAAGTGGAAAACTTTGAAAAAGTTATTTACCTTTATGTAGTGACATTGAGTTCAGTTTTAGAGAAAGGGGAGTGCGGTACGACATTCATTTATTGACGAACTTTAACATTTCATTCTTTGATATTTATATTCTAATTTTCAGATGGATTCGAAGTCACCATATAGAAAAATGGATTTCTCTAGACTTGTATTGACTTATTGATAGATTATGATTAGTCGGACAGAATGAGATAAGAGGGGCTACTTACTTAAATATGATTTTGGGCAGAATATGATAGTTTAACGATTTTTTGAGGATATTCCTTAATTCATTTTATTCCATTTTCATGTTAGCTATTTTGGAAAATAAAAAATTATATTTTTGTAATAGCAGGAGTTTGAATTTGCCTAGAGCTTAACAATTGATTTTTCAGCTAGCTTCAGAGATGTCACAGAAAGGGAATATGAAAGATAGGTTATGTTTCCCAGTTACGAGTTCTCTCATTTCGACACTCGTAAGATATATATATATATATATATATATATATATATATATATATATATATATATATATATATATATATATATTATAATTTATATGTGTATATTTATTAATGTATATCACATTACCGTAACATTTTATATACAAACATTAAGCTACAAATGTTTAATATCCAATTCGCGCTGCTTCGGAAGTACCAATGAAGGAGAATTTTATATACATATATATAGTTATATATAGTATATAGTATCATATATATATATATATATATATATATATATATATATATATATGTACATATATGATGTATATATATACATATATATGTATATTAGAATATAATATATATATATATATATATATATATATATATATATATATATACTTATATATATATATTATACATATAATTCCCATTGGGTGGTGTTTCCGAAGCTTTGCGCTGCTTCGGAAATACCATCGAAGAGGGAATTATATACTATATATATATTATATAATTCCCTTTCGGTGGTATTTCAGAAAAAGCAAGGATTGTATATTAAACAACGTTTGTAGCTTGATGATGTTTGTATATGAAATGTCACGGTGATGTGATAAACATTAATACACACAAACACATACATACATACATACATACATAAGTGTTCACCATTAAGTCCTCTCCCTTATCAGAGGAGTGTCCTGATAAAAACAGGACAATATTAACTAAAACTCCTGTTTCCTGGATGTTACGGTCCTCATCTATTCTGCCTCCTCAAAGTCTCTCTCTGCACATTCATCTGCTTCCAACTACTTTGATCCGTCTTTTCACATATGCAATCACTCCTTTCCCTCCTAAAGTTGATATCTCTTTACATGCACTGCGCGCACATTATCACAACTCCCATTTATTTTCCTTTGGAATCTAAAGTTTGCACTCCACATACATGAACACGAAAGAATTGGCTTATTAGTTCCCGCACTCTTTGCAACTTTGGATTCGACTGAAATGATCAAATTTCCAACTTTTTGCATTTCTTCTGCACTCTTGCATGCTTAATTATTTTGTATTCACATTTTCTTTCATTCTACCACCTGGCATTATATATTCCAAAAAACACAAGTCTATGCAACATTTATGCTTAATCTAATCAAATTAATTCTCGATTTCATTAACTTCAATTTCTTGTACACTCTTGTGCTCTCTGGATATTGAAGTCCTTCCTTTTGAACATCCCACACACTTCGCTTTCCTAATTCATATACTACACAAACAGTTCACATCAACAGCTCCCAACAAAAAATCATTCATGACTTACATCCAGATTCAGTTCTGCACTCAAATCTAATCATTTGTTCTTGCGAACAGATAGACTAGCGAATAGGAAAATTAACTAACTTAAGATATAACCTTGGTTGATCAAATGTTCCACTTCTTTTCGATGAGAGAAGTTGAAGAGGGGGATGAGGGAAATGGGGCTTTTGGGTGTTGGAATTGTGGTTGGGGGCAATGAAATTGTTATGTAAGTGAGGAAAATGAGGGAGGTGTACATAAACCCATGTACGAATCTCTTGTAATTAACTAAAGTTAGTATGCTTTAGAAACAAGGACTTGATTTTTAGTAAAGTTGTGTGTATTTTCATTGGTTAGACGCAAAGCTGTTCTGAAATTGCTTGTTTTACTGTTGTTCTGGAGCTCAACGAAAGTAGCTGACGTACATGAATGTATTTGATAAATGTTATTATATTCATCCGATGCTTTGAAGGTTTTTTTTATAACTACGGACACTAAATGATATATAGTGTTAATAATCCGATGGAGCCATTGAGTTTGTTTTTATTTATATAATAACTGAAAAATTACATATTTTTATAAATCCGACACTTTAAAAAGATGTTTTATTGGTACGGTACTGTAGATGAATAGGTCTTTTGTTAATTCACTTTGGTAAAATGTATTTTAAATCACTTAATCCTTTGAATAATGTTATGAAAAGAGTAAGTTTTTAGTCATTTTTATACCTTAGTAATCTTAGGCTAGAAAATATTTTCTCTCTAATCTGAGGAACAAGAATACTTTTATTTATTTTAGAAGTGGTTAAGCATGGTTAAACTTCCGTTAACCAGATAGGTGAAAATCATATTCGTTGAGTAATCCAGATTTTATTTTATTTTTTTAATGAGGTGAATTTTTCTTGCCGTGTAGGAAATGAGAATAGCTAGAAACCATAAGTCTTAGCTGGCCTCCGTTTCGCTATTATTATTATTATATTATTTTATGATTATTATTATTATTATTTATTATTATTATATATATATATATATATATATATATATAGATATCATATATATATATATATATATATATATATATATCACAGACATCCTATACGACGGGGTTGTTTTTATAGTGTGGGGTTCCGGGTTTGCATCCCGCCTCCTCATGTGTCCATCAATTTTCTGACTATGTGCGCTGTTTCTAGTAGCACACTCTTCAGCACGAGTCCTGGAGCTACTTCAGCATCTAGTTTTTCCCAGTTCCATTTCAGGGATTTTGGTTTTGTGCCTTGTGTTCCTATGATTATGGGTAAAATTTCCACCAGCATATCGCATATCCTTCTTATTTTTATTTTCAGGTCTTGATACTTATCAATCTTTTCTCTTTCTTTCTCATCTACTTTGGTGTCCCATGGTATTGGGATATCAATGAGTGACTTTCTTCTTCTTTTGTCAATCAACGTCACGTCTGGTATATTGGTACATATCTATGTTCTGATACCATAGTCCCAGAAGATCTTTGCCTGATCGTTTTCTATCACTCCCTCAGGTTGGTGTTTGTACCACTTATTGCTGCAAGCTAGCTGGTGTGTCTTGCTGCTGAATCATATCTCTTTTTGTGCTGGTTCTGTGCAAGTGCCGGGCATCGCTTGCTATGTGGTTTATTGTCTCCTTTTTCAAATTGCACTTCCCGCAGTGGGGGGACATGTTAGTTCCATCTATCATTCTTTGAATATATCTGGTTCTTATGGCCTGATCCTATGTCCCTGTTAGCATTCCTTCTGTTTCCTTCTTGAGTGCTCCCTCTGTAGTCATTGCCTTGTTTCATCACTGCCAGTACATGAGATAGACTAAAGAACTCGATGGCTAGTTCTTTAGTCTGTCTCATGTACTGTCGTACATTGGTTTGTTGTGCCATTCCTCCGTTCTGTTTGTCATTCTCCCATCTCTGTCTATTTCTGGATCTTTGTCTACTTCTATCAGTCCTTCTTTCCATGCATTGCTTAGCCACTCGTCTTCACTGGTTTTCAGATATTCCCCCAATGCTCTGCTGTCGATGTTTGATGCAGTCCTCTATGTTTAGTGGTCCTTTCCCTCCTTCATGTCATGTTATGTATGGTCCGTCTGTATTTGCCCTTGAGTGTAATGCTTTGTGTATTGTCATGTGTTTCCTAGTTTTCTGGTCTACTATGTTGTGGTGTTTAGCCTTCTTCCACTCCACTACTCCTGCACTGTATCTGATTGCTGGTACTGCCCATGGTTTATGGCTTTCACCATATTTCTGGCGTTGAGTTATACCTTGCCTGATCGTGTCCTTCTTCTCTTGGTGCTTTATATCCTCTGCTTCTATTATTCCCCGTTATTTGTATCCTGTCTCATCTATGTGTTTGATGCTATTCCCATCAGGTAGCTTTATCCCTTCAGTCTTTGTGACTGCCTTTTTGTATGTTGACCAGGACACATTTTTTTTTTATTCAATCTTTACAGTCTGGATTAGAGTAACTTTCCTTGATGCTCCTCATCATTCATAAGTGACAAACAAACATCTTGAGGATTAAAACCTGCCTTAAGAGTGTTTAAGACTGAAAGATGCAAACCGATGGAGATATTTGTGCATTCACATACGCGGCCTTTGCGAGGGAGGCTCTAATCTCACTGTCTTCAATCGAAATCTTTGCTGCTGGACTCGTCTTGTTACATCCTTTGATAAATTTCTGGAGTGTGACCCGCCCACCTTATTACCTAACCAGTCCCCCCGCCCCCGCCCCGCTCTCTCTCTCTCTCTCTCTCTCTCTCTCTCTCTCTCTCTCTCTCTCTCTCTCTCTCTCTCTTCTTTTTCCTCATATTTTCTTGGCCGATGATCTTGCTATCTTCCCATCTCAGCTTTCTACATCTCTCCTCCTCCCCCTTCAATTTCCCTGCTCTTCCTCCTCCTCAACCATCTACCTCCTCCCTCCATCCGTCGGACACTTCATATCATTAAGCCGCTAAAGTTTAGAAATTGGTTACTGGAAGGAAGTTGGATCATGTAATCAAACTCTGAAACTTGCGTCCTCATTAAATATTTGCATATCATATTTTCCTGTGATGAGTTTCTTAGGTTTGAAGCTAATGAGGGGCGAAGCGAGAGTTATTAAAGCGCAGACTAACTTCATATGGCGGGGGTGGGGGTTGAAGGAAGGGGATCTGGGGTGACATATCACCCTCCTCCTCTACTTCCTACAAACATTTGTAACCAACCCTGCAAAATACCCTACAAATTCTCTTGTCTCCCTCTCTTTGTGCGATTACACTTATCACTGTTTCCCATTTCATTCTGTGCCTCAAGTACGAACTTCTATTAATTCTGTTTAATTAAATGTATATTAAAACTAATTCTCTCTCTCTCTCTCTCTCTCTCTCTCTCTCTCTCTCTCTCTCTCTCACACACACACACACACACACACACACACACACACTTCATTGCGGAACTCTACCGTTCTCGGATTACACCGTTTTGTGAATGTTTATTTTCCTCTGCTGCCAAGCTTTGGTACTGTGGCCGCTTCCTTTTTTCCTTCTTATGTTTTTCTTTGGGGGGTTAGGCCCATTTTTTTTCCCTTGTTTATTTTGCTTGTTTTGCAGAACCTAGAAAAGGCCACTTGGTCGCCCTTGCAGTGGCTTCTGCTCTCTCTCTCTCTCTCTCTCTCTGTGTATATAGTATATATATATACTCATGAATAAACATATATGTATATATAGATGTGTTTGTTTTTTGTTTGTGATTACTGAATTAAGAGCGAAGCTCCAAAAGCCTAAAATATTATTGACACTATTTAACTTCTTAAAACTGGTTTAATTAAATTAAATTATCTCACTTTTTTCATTTCA
>NC_087203.1:82824903-82872403 GCF_015104395.2 Macrobrachium nipponense | reverse complement strand
TTTTTTTGCTCTATCACAGTCCTCCAATTCGACTGGGTGGTATTTATAGTGTGGGGTCCCGGGTTGCATCCTGCCTCCTTAGGAGTCCATCACTTTTCTTACAATGTGCGCCGTTTCTAGGATCACACTCTTCTGCATGAGTCCTGGAGCTACTTCAGCCTCTAGTTTTTCTAGATTCCTTTTCAGGGATCTTGGGATCGTGCCTAGTGCTCCTATGATTATGGGTACAATTTCCACTGGCATATCCCATATCCTTCTTATTTCTATTTCCAGATCTTGATACTTATCCATTTTTTCCCTCTCTTTCTCTTCAACTCTGGTGTCCCATGGTATTGCGACATCAATGAGCGATACTTTCTTCTTGTCTTTGTCAATCAATGTCACGTCTGGTCTATTTGCACTTATCACCCTATCTGTTCTGATACCATAGTCCCAGAGGATCTTTGCCTGATCGTTTTGTATCACTCCCTCAGGTTGGTGCTCATACCACTTATTACTGCAAGGTAGCTGATGTTTCTTGCAAAGGCTCCAGTGGAGGGCTTTTGCCACTAAATCATGCCTCTTTTTGTACTGGTTCTGTGCAAGTGCCGGACATTCGCTTGCTATGTGGTTTATGGTTTCATTTTTCGTATTGCACTTCCTACATATGGGAGAGATGTTATTTCCGTCTATCGTTCTTTGAACATATCTGGTTCTTAGGGCCTGATCTTGTGCCACTGTTATCATTCCTTCAGTTTCCTTCTTTAGCTCTCCCCTCTGTAGCCATTGCCAGGTGTCATCGCTGGCTAGTTCTTTAGTCTGCCTCATGTATTGTCCGTGCATTGGTTTGTTGTGCCAGTCCTCTATTCTGTTTGTCATTCTCCTGTCTGTATATTTCTGGGTCTTCGTCTACTTTTATTAGTCATTCTTCCCATGCACTCTTGAGCCACTCGTCTTCACTGGTTTTCAGATATTGTCCCAGTGCTCTGTTCTCGATGTTGACGCAGTCCTCTATACTTAGTAGTCCTCTCCCTCCTTCCTTTCGTGTTATGTATAGTCTGTCCGTATTTGCTCTTGGGTGTAGTGCTTTGTGTATTGTCATATGTTTCCTGGTTTTCTGATCTATGCTGCAGAGTTCTGCCTTCGTCCATTCCACTATTCCTGCGCTGTATCTGATTAGTGGCACTGCCCATGTGTTTATGGCTTTTATTATATTTCCGGCGTTGAATTTTGACTTTAGTATCGCCTTGAGTCTCTGCATATATTCTTTTCTGATCGTGTCCTTCATCTCTTGGTGTTTTATATCCCCTCCTTCCATTATTCCCAGGTATTTGTATCCAGTCTCATCTATGTGTTTGATGTTGCTCCCATCTGGTAGCTTTATCCCTTCAGTTCTCGTTACTTTGCCTTTTTGTATGTTGACTAAGGCGCATTTTTCTATTCCAAACTCCATCCTGATGTCCCCAGATACAATCCTTACAGTCTGGATTAGGGTATATATTTCCTTGTTGCTCTTACCATACAGCTTGATGTCGTCCATGAACATCAGATGGTTGATTCTGTTGCCTCTTTTCTTGAGTTGGTACCCGACATCCATCTTCTGTAGTACTTTTGTCATGGGAATCATGGCTACTATGAAAAGTAGTGGGGACAGTGAGTCGCCCTGGAAGATCCCTCTCCTTATATTAACCTCTGCTAGTCTTATTCCAGAGCTTGTAAGTATTGTATTCCAGTTGCGCATTGTAATTTTGAGGAAGCCGATGGTGTTTTCCTCTGCCCCATATATTTTATGGCATTCTATTAGCCATGTATGTGGTATCATGTCGAAGGCTTTCTTATAGTCTATCCATGCCATGCTTAGGTTGGTTTTCCTTCTCCTACTGTTCTTCATTACCGTTTTGTCTATCAGGACCTGGTCTTTTGTGCCCCTACACTTCCATCTGCAGCCTTTCTGTTGGTGGGGGATGGTGTTTGTCTCCTCTAGGTAGTTGTATAGCCTTTCACTGATGATACCTGTTAGTAACTTCCACATTATTAGTAGGCAGGTGATAGGCCTGTAGTTACTGGCTATATTTCCCTTACTCTGGTCTATTTGTACTAAGGATGTTCTTCCTGTAGTCATCCATTTGGGTGCATGGTGATTTGAGATACAATGCTGGAGTTGTTCTGCTATTCGTGGGTGTAGGGCCTTGAAGCTTTTGAGCCAGTATTCATGGACTTCATCGGGACCTGGGGCTTTCCAGTTTGGCATTTTCTTTAGTTGGTGTCTGACTGTGTCTGTTGTGATCTCTGTGAATCTTTGTTTTATTCGCCCTGTTTCTTCTTCCTTGACTTCCTGGAGCCATGTTGCATGTTTGTTGTATGATACAGGATTGCTCCATATGTTTTCCCAGAGTCTCTTACTTGGTTCGGCTTCAGGCCTTTCTTGGCGGTTGTTCTTACCCCTGCTTAGTGTGGCTGTATAGTCTTTTTCTGGTTGGTTCCGAATAGTTTGTTCTGTTGGTATCCCTCATTCCTGTTCATGTACCGTTGGATCTTATGTGCTGTGGCCTTAAGTCTCTGTTTTACATCTTCTATTGTGTTGTTTAGTCCCCTCTCTTGTACTTTGTATTTCTCGTTGAGTTCCTCCCTTGTTTTCTTGCTTCTTAGCCTTTTTTCTGCCATCTATTTCAGTTTACTCAAGTCAGATCTCATCAGCATGATTTGCTTATATTATTATTATTATTATTATTATTATTATTATTTTTTTTTTTTTTTTGCTCTATCACAGTCCTCCAAGTCGACTGGGTGGTATTTATAGTGTGGGGTTCCGGGTTGCATCCTGCCTCCTTAGGAGTCCATCACTTTTCTTACTATGTGCGCCGTTTCTAGGATCACACTCTTCTGCATGAGTCCTGGAGCTACTTCAGCCTCTAGTTTTTCTAGATTCCTTTTCAGGGATCTTGGGATCGTGCCTAGTGCTCCTATGATTATGGGTACGATTTCCACTGGCATATCCCATATCCTTCTTATTTCTATTTTCAGATCTTGATACTTATCCATTTTTTCCCTCTCTTTCTTTTCAACTCTGGTGTCCCATGGTATTGCGACATCAATGAGCGATACTTTCTTCTTGACTTTGTCAATCAACGTCACGTCTGGTCTGTTTGCACGTATCACCCTATCCGTTCTGATACCATACTCCCAGAGGATCTTTGCCTGATCGTTTTCTATCACTCCTTCAGGTTGGTGCTCGTACCACTTATTACTGCGAGGTAGCTGATGTTTCTTGCACAGGCTCCAGTGGAGGGCTTTTGCCACTGAATCATGCCTCTTTTTGTACTGGTTCTGTGCAAGTGCCGGGCATTCACTTGCTATGTGGTTTATGGTTTCATTTTTCGTATTGCACTTCCTACTTATGGGAGAGATGTTATTTCCGTCTATTATTATTATTATTATTATTATTATTATTATTATTATTATTATTATTATTATCAGCTAAGATGCAAGCCTAGCTGGAAAATAAAAATGCGACAAATCCAATGACTCCACCAGGGAAAGCAGCCCAGCACAGTAAAAGAAATACCTTAGTGGAGTAGACTTAAAAGAGAAATAACATGTAAAATGATTATAGTATAACACATCATTTAAATCACGAAATGATACTCATTTCATAATGCACATTGGATTTATTGAGTAAAATTATTACTTAACGGCTACATTAAAAATTGTAGCTCATTGACAGATATTTTCGTTGTAAAAGTATTTGTGGATTAAATTCTCTGGTTGAATAAATGCTTCACAGATACTTATTTTCCATTTGAATTACAGTACTTATGAATCTTATCTTTCGATTTACTTAGCTCAGCGCTCTTTATATTATTATTTACACACACAAACACGCACATATATGTATGTATCGATAAAGTAACATTTTTCTAATTTCAATTAATGCGCACGCATCTTATCTTAGGCTGATAGGAATCATTAACATAATGCTAGGAAATATCATTCGGGCAATTCATTCCTAAAACCTTTGAAAATCTGTAATGAAGTTCCTTAACTGATTGAAGTATCATGATGTTGAATTTATCAGGTATACACACTCAAAAATGTTTTGCAGCATACTTCAAAACTTTTCGGCCAACAGCTCATAATAGTGACATCTGGCGCTATTTGGCAACTCTATTGTAAGGGCTACAACAACTCGGACACATATTCCCGAACTGTAGCCGAGTGCTGAACCTTCCCTGAAAAAGCGGGACGCCATATCTTAAAAACTAACTGTAGAATCTTCTTGAAAATAATAGCTTTATGTTTCCACACCCAGATCTCCTACGATAGTCCAACCTAACCTAACCCAGTCTCACCTAACTTAACCAAGGTGCTGGATAAAATAGCTGGGGCTCATGAAATACTAGTATACATCTTGGGAAATTGCAACTCGGACACTATTAGTGCGTCAGAGAAATTACATGGAGTTCCCCTTAAACCGATTTTTTTTCGATATTGTTATCACACTTTACTTGATTAAAGGATATTACTGTAATACTTCAAAGGTCATCACTGTTTTTATGTTACTAGTAGCATCAACAATTGCGACTTTTGTAAAGATTTGTCGGCATATGATTATGAATGAAATTTTTCAGGAATGGTATTTGAATGACATCCTTCATATATTGTAAACTAGTAAAGCTTAATATATATATACATACCACACACACACACACACATATATATTATATATATATATATATATATATATCATATATATATATATATATATATATATAATATTTATATATTAGAATATTTAGGGATATTTATTTTTTATATGGATTATTCCTTTTTTACTGTAATTCAACAGTATAATATGAAGATAAAAGGCCCATAAAACACTATTTTAACGTTGCAATCATATATTTCGAGCACTTCCTTCTGTGCTCCAGATCACTGGTAAAATATGGACATATGATGTCTTACAAGAGTATATATACAAAAACACGTAGGTGTGGCAATAAGTCTCTGTTGGTGACCCAGGAAGGGTGGAAATTAGACTATTCCCTGGTGATTTCTGGCCTCATTAACTCCCTGGCGACTCGTCCGATGGTCGGATGTTCTTGGACACCTGCTTGAGGAGCTGCCTAAGAATTAGTTCGTCGATGTCATCCGATCTCCAATGTCCTCCTGACAGCTTTGTATTGTTGGTTTGATTGATGATAGCAGATTCCAGCATTCTCCTTTTGTACGGATAGCTACTTTTGAAAATCAGCTCCGCCCCACTCCAATTAATAGTATGGCCTTTGTCCCTAATATGTAAAATCCCCGAGTTCTCTGATGCATATCGCACTGATCATTTGTATTCTGCTAATCTTGACGAGATGGATCTACCGGTTTCCCCAACGTAAATCTCATCACAATTGCCACACCGTATTTTGTAAATTCCGGCTTCTTCTCCTCTTTTATTTAGGTATACGTTAATGAGCGAACTCCCAATGGGTTTGGGATAATGGAAAATAAAGGGAATATTGGATCTGAGGTGTTCCGTGGTTTTTTGGATATTTTCATCGTATGGAATTTTTATTTTATTGCTGAAGTCTATTTGTCTATTGTGAGTGGGACCTCAATAGTATATTGTATTCGCTTTATTTATAGCCATCTCGATAATGTATGGTGGGTAAAGCAGTTGCATTAGGTGTTGGCGGATCGTATTGAATTCTTTTTCTACATACCCATTTGAACATATTCTAAGCCTCCTGAGGAATAGGTTGCACCCGACCATGATCTTTACGAATACATCGTAGTTACTTAAGAAATGAATATATGAAACAGCGAAAGTTGGTTTCCTGTATACTGCGAACGCATATCTATTCTGCTCTCTAATGATTAGTACGTCTAGGAACGGCAATTTCCCGTCTTTTTCCCATTCTGTTTTGAATTTTATAGACGGAACTAGCGAATTTAGTTGATTGAAAAATTCATTGTAATCTCTCCAGCTATCATCCCAGTAGGACATCATATGTCCATATTTTACCAGTTATCAGGAGCACAGACTGAAGTGCTCGAAATATATGGTTGCAACGTTAAAATAGTGTTTTATAGGCCTTTTATCTTCTATATATATATATATATATATATATATATATATATATATATATATATATATATATATATACATACATACATACATAAATAAAGGTTTTTTTGCCACGAAGGAAAAAATGAAAAAGCGAGATAGCCAAGTACTTTCGGTCCTGTTCGGACCCTTTATTGAGGCAAACTGATTTTACAGAGAACAACATAGTCAAAAGAAAGCTTAATATACAAACTGACACTACAAGATTAGCAAGCAATAAGGGCGATTTTCACTCTACAGAAAGGAGGAGCCGCCTGAGGGTAGCCACACCTTGAAGGATACACGCAGTAAACAAGTGATTCTCCCAGAAAACAGTACATTTTGAAAAAACACGGGAGCATATACAATTTAATATCATGAATTTCTACACAAATTTTCCCCCCAAAAGTTATTATTAATGAAAAGACGAAAGAAAATATAAATATATATATATTGAGCAAGAGAAAGAGGGAGAGAAAATATCGAACCAGAGAGAGAGAGAGAGAGAGAGAGAGAGAGAGAGAGAGAGAGAGAGAGAGAGAGAGATCACACTTATCCCCTTAAAATGGTACCGATATGTCGATGATATCTTAGTAGTCTTACCTGGTGGTATCGATGTAAATGATTTACTGTCTAAATTGAATAATTTAGTGCCATCCATAAAATTCACTGTTGAAATTGAAAATAACAATGTCATCCCTTTCCTAGATGTATTAATACATAGAGAATCTTTTCAATGCAAATTCAGTATTAATAGAAAACCCACAAATAATTTAACATATGTACATTTTTATTCTGGCCACCATCTTAATATTAAAATTTCAATTTTTTCTTCTATGTTCCTGCGCGCTTTGCGTATCACGAGTCCACAATATCTGGACCAAGAAATAGAATACATAAAAAAGATAGGAAACGATCTCTGCTACCCACCTCATTTAATTGATTTATGTTATCAAAAAGCTCACAAAAAGTTTTATAGTGTTGCTATTAATGAAAAAGAAATGCCTAAAAATGTACTTAGCTTACCTTATTTTCGTGGATTTGAAACCATAAAATCAATATTTAAATCGTTTAATGTTAATGTAGTGTTCTCTTATAACAATACCATCAAAGATATGCTAATTAAGAATAGTCCCGTAACAAATAACAACATCATTTACAAAATTCCTTTTAAGGATTGCCCATCGTTTTACGTTGGTCAGTCAAGTAAAAATTTATGTGTATGTATTAAGCAGCATATGTATTCAGTTAGAACAGCCCAGACTTCAAATGCAGTGTTTATCCATCTGAGTGAAAAATCTGATTGTATTAATTGGGGTGATACCTCGGTAATTGCTAGATCTAATGATTATGTTTCAAGAAATTTACTGGAATCGGCAATTATACAAATCACTAATAAAAACAACCTAAATCTTAGTCTGGGAATGTACCATTTGGACCCATATATTTGTAAGATGTTTATGAAGGACCTTAAATTAAATGAACAATTAATAAATTAGTCCCACATGTATATAGTTATTCTTTCTTCTCTCTCTTCTCTATCTCTTCTCTCTCTCTCTCTCTCGTTCTCTCCTTTCCCTCCCTCTTCTCTCTGTGTCTGTCTGTCTGTCGTCTCTCTCTCTCTCTCTCTCTCTCTCTCTCTGGTTCGATATTTTCTCTCCCTCTTTCTCTTGCTCGATATATATATATATATATATATATATATATATATATATATATATATATATATTATATATATATATATATATATATTTTCTTTCGTCTTTTCATTAATAATAATTTTTGGGGGGAAAATTGGTGTAAAATTCATGATATTAAATTGTATATGCTCCCGTGATTTTTCAAAATGTACTGTTTTCTGGGAGAATCACTTCTTTACTGCATGCATCCTTCAAGGTGTGGCTACCCTCAGGCGGCTCCTCCTTTCTGTAGAGTGAAAATCGCCCTTATTGCTTGCTAATCTTGAAGTGTCAGTTTGTATATTAAGCTTTCTTTTGACTATGTTGTTCTCTGTATAATCAGTTTGCCTTTGTAAAGGGTCCGAACAGGACCGAAAGTACTTGGCTATCTTGCTTTTTCATTTTTTCCTTCGTGGCAAAAAACCTTTATTTATACATAGCATCACATTTTATATACTTCGTGTCAAGTTATTCATATACATACATATATATCAATATATATATATATATATATATATATATATATATATATAGATATATATATCAATAGTATATATAGTATATGATATATATATATATATATATTATATATATATATATATATATATATATATTATATATATATATATATATATATATATATATATATATATACACACATATACATATACACACACATCTCAACACACACACACACACACACACACACACACACACATATATATATATATATATATATATATATATATATATATATATATATATATATATATATGGCCCTACCATGTATTCTGACTTCCTTTAATGACACTTAGGCCTGTTTGGCTAACTGCACATATAAAATATACTAAGCTAATCTAACACATTTCAGGTCTATTTTTTTGTAATATATAGACTATAATCACACTTTTATACACAAACACACACACACACACACGCACACACAGTGGTGCGTTACCCATCTAATCGGTGCAAGTAACGAGACAGTTTAACTTTCCTGTCCGAGTTTGGAGTTACACGATAACATGCGACGTTATGAGATTTTTTCTTATTGTGATTTTGACAACGATTATGGTAGAATTATTTCTATTTTTATTTACATAATGTCGTTGATGATTATTCAATATTATTTATTAGTTGCTTTTATTGGGATGCGAAATATAGTTTATTCTTCACGAAATTTTCAAAATGTTTCGTTTTTTTTCGTAATATGAATTTTTCATTCACCATTCTTTTTTTATATTGTTATCCATATGATTAAAACCTGGGTCACATTTTGGCGATTTCAGAGCGCGACTCTCGTATAGGCTGGGTTTGGCGATCAATCTCCTATAGTCGCTGTGCTTGGCCGCTAGTGTGGTGGTGCACAACTTAATTTTGTTATATATATATATATATATATATATATATATATATATATATATATATATATATATATATATATATATATATATTACACATAATCCTACTGTCATGAATGAGGCAGATCGAGAGGACTCAGTGACACATGAGATCGCCCTCGGGATTATGTAAACTCCCCTGCAGGCTTCGTTCATTGGCAGGAATCAATGATATAACAAAACGATAAAAAATTCCTTTTCATACTTCATGAAATCATGTTGAAAAAATATATAAATTTCCTGAATAAAACTTAAAATAAAAAATATTTATATAATTACCATATATGTTTTCTTTCGAGTAGTATTCGGTGTCATATATTTAGCTGAAGTTCACAAATTATATCTAGAATACTTACTGAAAATCTTTAATGTAATATACATTTTACTCGAAATAAAAAATGCCTTTCATTACTTATAATCCAGTATATGCTAAAAAATTTAATTTGATTGCAATGAACTCACTAAAGAAAATCATGTTGAAACTGTAAATTTCGTGAAGAAAAGTTAAACTTCATTTTTATATTACCGAATATATTTTTTGTTTAAGTTGTAGTCACTATCATATTTAGTTATATCTGAGGTTCTGAAATTAAATCAAGAATACAGAAATTCTTGAATCCAAAATATAGTTTACTCAAAATTGAAAACCGAGGCAGCTGTGGGTAATTAATTAAGCCCTTGAACTATGTTTATAGGCTGCCGACGCATTTGACCCATTCTTACTCGCTGCGCAGCCCCACTGCACACGTTGTGGGTTTGCCAAGTACATGGCGTATTTTGTACTGAATGCCGTAACTCCACATTGCTAGTTACAACTAGCGTAATCAAAAGTCGAGAGGCTATAACGAAATCGTTGCGTGATGCGCCATGACATGGCAACTTTTTACAGTAGTCGTGGAATGACGGCGACTATGCAAGGCACCCGTGCATAGTCGCCATCACCGGCGCAGTCTTCAAACTCGAGAACTTGGTTACGATTTATGCCAATTTATGGCGATTTGGATGTAATGAGAACATAGTGAAGTAGTAATGAGCAAAATTTCTGCCGTTACGACTGCGCGGTTTGAAATCGCCATTGTGTGATAATAACCAAAATCGAAAAAGATAAGGACATTTATTGGTATATATCAAAAGAATAAACCATTGTTAGGTGAACGAAAACTTCTGGAACATGTTGCAAAACTTTGAGTGTGTGTATTCAAGAATTGACATGTTTTTGGTATTTGCTATCGCATAAAAATTGTGAAGCATATTTACCAATAAAAAAAACTCATAACAATTACATTATTCTCTCTCTCTCTCTCTCTCTCTCTCTCTCTCTCTCTCTCTCTCTCGTAATAAGAATCAATTTTTCCCTAAGGAATTTCCCGAGAGAGTTTCTGTTCTTCTATTTATTTTATTTATTTATTTTATTTTGACTGACAGTGAGGTCGTACATTTTTTTTCTCCACTCTTTGTCCAGCGTACTGGTTATTCTACTTCTACTTGTATCCCCTAACTTTGGTCTCTCTCTCTCTCTCTCTCTCTCTCTCTCTCTCTCTCTCTCTCTCTCTCTCTGTAGCCCCATGTCCCACAACAATCAACAAATAGCTTTGCCTCATGCCTCACCCAGGAGCTTTCCGTTCTTTATAATGCAATAAACAATTAAGTTTCAGTAATCTGTATTTTTGTTTTGGTAGCAATATATCTTTTTCTGAAAATATATTTTTTTTTTTACCTCGAAGAGTACAAAACATTAAAAGGATATTTTTCATATATGTTAGTTAATTAACTCGGATTCGAAAAAATGAGAAAAGTCCAAGCGTTTGCATTTTTTCTCCATATGGTAACTACATGTGTTTGCTTACAAATATTTTATGTTTAAGTTTCCCATACTGGTACGTATTCACACAATCTTGTTGATGCTATTTTTCTTTTACATTAAAATCATGAGTGTCTGTTGAAGTGAAGATATTTGGCGTTGAATAAATTTAGCAGGGCAATTGGGATCACCCCCACCCTCTTTTTCTTGTTGGAGATACAACCAATACTAATAATAAAAATAGCCACACCAGTGTGTAAATAGAATTTCAAATATCATTATTCAATTACTCGTGTGACCCACCATAACGCCAAGGGAATCAACCAATATTTTCGAGTTAAACAAGAGCGGCGCATACGATGTGTATGTTCACGTAACGTAGTTAGCCGTTGGTCCCTCCAGCATCTCTCTCTCTCTCTCTCTCTCTCTCTCTCTCTCTCTCTCTCTCTCTCTCTCTCGCCAGCCCCGGCGTCGGTAACCTCATTAGTATACGTTTGATTCTAGGGGGTAAATCTCATTAAGTACTTCCATTCTTTTCCTTATATTTACTAGAATCGGGTTCGATAATAATTTACATGAGTTTCACTGTATAGTTTATTTGCCATTTGCCTTATTTATTGTAGTTTTTCATTTGCGGCATTTAAACTGTTCTTTACCTCTCACCTTCCCTTTCTGAACTGAGTTACTATCCATACTGAGACCCTTGCATGTATATAATTATATATATATATATATATATATATATATATATATATATATATATGTATATGTATGTATATGTATATATATGTATATATATATTATATATATATATATATATATATATATATATATATATATATATATATATATTCTCATAAGAGAGAAAATAAATGTTCGTTTGTATGGAGGCTCTAATTTATTATTATTGCAACCCACGCTGCAATCTTGATAGACAAAGCGCGGTGGGAAAATTCCAAGGCCCCAGTAAGGACATATATATATATATATATATATATATATATATATATAATATATATATATATATATATATATATATATATCTTTATATATATTTCACCATTCGGCTTTTCCATTTAGAATGTAGCACCTAAAGGGTACGATTCTTATGGTTTCTCAGAAAGTGTTTAGGGATAATTACTCGGCCAGACAAATCTGGTGAGAGATGTCTGTAGTGCACACGAACGAACGCTCTTGAAAACTTGAACCGCTTATATACAAAGAATCACCAGTATTTTTGAAGTGTGCATATCGTCCTTCAGTCTTTTGGGCGTTTTCCGATGAATTTGGTAGCATTGCAATCCTCCATCATAATGTGATGCTATTATGATAAATAAACATGGCCTAATTTTACTGTTATGCAACCGTACTACATAATGTAATAGCAAGGGCTATGCTTAACGTATTCTACAGCATTCGTGAATATTCTTACTTTTGTTAAAAAATATCCACAATTATATATTAAACATATCTTTATGTAAAAATATATAACAAAGACTTTCGAACACCTGAACGGTGTTCCTCCGTTCATGTGTTCGAAAGTTCTTTTTATTATATATTTTTACATAAAAATATATTTTTAATATATAATTGTGGATATTTTTTAACAATTTGTTTTCACGAAACTGTGAATTTCTTAACATTCTTACTTTTTATAATAAAAGCTACTCATATGAAACAACATTCTATATTTTGATGAAAAATTATATCAACAATCCTTCAATAAGTATTATCACAAGTGTAGTGTTGAAAATTTTGACATATTTTGACCGTTATTGGCGTTCATGAAATTTAACTATATTTTTTCTTTTTATTTATTAAAAATTATTAATTTGTTTTTCATTTATTGTCATAACAACAACAGCAACAAACAGAAAATAAGTAATAATATAAAAATTATGATCACACATATTATAAATAATAGTATCCGTTTAATTTCTCATTGCACAGATGAATAAATTTGGACTGTTGTTAAAAAAAATAATCAAAACATTCTACTACATTAAGTGCAAGGCACGTTTTAGATGATTCCACTATGGTCGATAATAATGAGGTCAGCCCATGATGAGATGTTTTACTAAATTATTTTATTTGCAAATTGCATAAAGTGATAGTGTCATGTGGGATTCATGAAAGTCATTGAATGTTCGTTTGCTGCATATATGTAAATACCAACGTGTTGTACACGCACACATAATTTCACGCACACGACTTATATATATATATATATATATATATATATATATATATATATATATATATATATATATATATATATATATATATACACATATATATATACACATATATATATGTGTGTGTGTGTGTGTGTGTTTGTGAGTAAAAATATGATTACTAGGACTTCTTCATAAAACATCTCTATCTAATTATGAATCCAGTTTCTGTTGGAGATAAGAAAAAACCAGCTATATACAAGATTAGAAAATGAAGCAAAGCGGAAAGGAAAACCTTTGAAAAAGAACTACTATGAGATTCAGGGCCTCTGTAACACGGTTTTTTCGCAATAACTTTTTATCTATGCATTTCATAAATATAACGCTTATTCAGAATACATATTATATCTACACATAAATTTTGACTCCATTCTGCATTACGTAGGTTGACTAAATTTGGTACTTATAATGTAAAAGTGACCTTTTTTGAAGACGGGCCAACTTACTCAGAGAAAAGGTTTCGAACGCACTCGTTACGTAACTTATGACGGCATTTCTTCCCTCTTTCTCTGGCAACAATGACATACAAATATAAATACAAGCAAAGCAGTACACCTTTATGAACTCTGGAACCTCTCCACTGATAATTGTCATAATGAACAAACCAACAAAATATGTTATTAAATTCAAAAACACTTCGATTATTAGTCTAACTCCCAAAATAGGTTTCCTAAGAAATTACAGTCTACTTTATAGGTCACAATCAGATTGACAAGATGTAGGGAATAGCTGGTAATTTTCAAAAACATAGTAGACAAGCTTGATTTGATAACTGCTATATGCAATGTCAAGCAATTTTTATTTATTGGCTATCTACCTATTTACTGAAAAAAAAAAAAAAAAAAAAAACAGCCGGTACCGTATATTGGCTTTAAACCTTCACCAATAATTATCGTCAGAATGATGACTTCATGAGGCTCCACCTACTTTCGTCTCGTTATAATTCAGGATAACACTGAAGGCTACCATGGGCACTGTTGGATTAGAATATTTAACATCTGTCTATAAAAACTAATTTCTCGAGTAGTTGTAAGAAGTGCTAAATGATCCTCAAGGATCCCAGCAGTTAGCCTAAACGTTTAATTCATGTATATTACTGCTATACTGTTGCGGCACTACTGCTACAGTAGTATTACTACGCTAGCACTGATACCCCACCCACATCTATGTATCGTTCCACCATTCATAAAGTCTTTGGGTTTCAGAGCCGATGGAGTTTCTGCCTGGTGGATGGGCGGGGCAACATTTCGTCAAAAGGCGTGTTTACCTAGCTTACGTAATGAATGTTTTTCGACTCTTGGCTCGTAATCATTGGCCATGGCGTCGGCTAGATCATTTTTACTCTATAAAAATTAAAACTATCGGGTTTAGGTTATTGATAATGCTGACAAAATTTGTGTGTGGTTGTAAAATATACATATGTCAACTTTCAGCTACATCCGATGCTTTGACAAGGAGCAAAGTCTAAAAAACCGTGTTACAGAGACCCTGAATCTCATAGTAAGCGATTTGGTTATGGTTATAGGTAGTGCGTCCTTGCAAGTTTTGATGCGGCGTTGTTATTTAACATAATTTAATCCATCGGCATATGCATAGTAGCAATTTGTTGAGTGAATACGACAGCATACAAAATCTAGTAAACATCAATTATATCAACTACCTTTGTAAGAAACGTCCATTGTTATTTTCTACTTAACAAAAAGCCATACAAATAAAAAAAAAATAGTGTTACTTAGGGAAATCCACTTGGTCCCACCGTAGCAAATTCTTATATCCCACAATGATGTTATGTGGCCAGACGATTGTCCTCGCTGTTTTAGTCCTTTGTTTTATCAAGGGTTTGTGGACGACACATTATTAATGTTTACATCAAAAGGACAGATTACATTTTCTCTAGATTACCTCTGTTCTAATAACCAATATTGTATTTAATTACCTCCTAATAGCTTTCCTTGATATGCTAATGTGTTAAGAATACGATAATACTTTTACTACAACTGTTTACAGGAAATCGGTATTTAAGGGACTTGAACAAAATTTTTCTCGTTTTTATCTGTGGCGCATTAACGTTAACAGTTACGGCTACACTCATAACAACCTCTTGTAATATTTTTTTCATTTTATTTCTATCTCAATTTGGAATTTCACTTTTCGTAATATACTTCATGAAAAAATTTCGTATTATGCTTATTGACATAACTTGGTAGATAGCTAGAGAAATTCATGTTCTCAAAGAATGTTATTTCCAAAACCTGTAAAGTTGTATTATATTTTCCTACATTTGTTTGTGTTATCAAGAGTTCCCCATCATTAACACGCTTTCAAAATGTGCAAGAAAATCTTATCCTTAAATTTAGGGTAGTCTTTAAATCGAAGTTTATCGTAGGCAGTTTCTCTTTTCTTAGAGGCGTTTGTTAACGCTACCATTCTCTACGTTGAGTGCTACCCTTAAGGGATCGATCTCTGAGCCTTCGATGATGAACCGAATATGGTGTACATGTGATTGACTGGTGTGTGTGTGTGTGTGTGTGTGTATATATATATATATATATATATATATATATATATATATATATATATACACTAATATATACATATATATTAACGCGCACACACATTTATATGTGCGTATACATATGTATGTATGTATATATGTATATATATATATATTATATATATATATTATATATATATATATATATATATATATATATATATACATTTATATTCGTACATACATATAGGCAAACATACAATTGCGGCCTTCGCAAACTGAAGGGTCATGGTTTTACATCGATTGATTTTACTCTCTTGTAATTGAATATGCATCGCTAGTCGTTTGACTCATTGATTAATAGTTTGGTATTACAACACTTTATCTTATAATACATAAGTATTTTCTTAGATATACAAATGAGGAGGTCCGAATATTTAAGGTGCACTGTAAAGTTCTTTAAGAGAAATATCCAGAGATAAATGTTATGTTGGTGTGACTGATTCAAGCTGCATATCCCTATTTGTTTCTCAACGCCGCGTATGCAGTTATATGTATCAAAAATTCTGTGACGTTGGAGGATAACAAGGTATATATTATAAAATTTTTGACGTGATAAATGTTGATGTTACCATTTTATATGTTAATAAAATCTTGACGCGTCTAGCCTGATTTGATAAATTTGTAGTCGTACACAAAAATTACGTATAGCTTCCAAATACTGTCACAAAATGTCTTTACACATTTTAGAGGCATTAGATAGAACAGAAATACAATCCTCACTGATGACATGTTAACTTTATTGTCATTAAGCATAGATTTACATGTATGTTCGATAATTTATTACCTTTACGCATTCTAAAGCTTGAGACCTTAAATAGAAGTTCGCGAGTGTGCGCTTACGAAATTAAGCTGTGTTAAATCCACGAAGAGGATAAATTCTCTCGCTTCCGGGAGAGGCGCTAAAAAGCAGGTGACATTTTTTCTTTTTTCCTTTTTTGTGTGAACTGAAAGGGGGAAGTGGACCAGAGAGCGCTGCTCTTGTGTTTCGTGACTGGCGGTTATAAGATGTCATGCAATAATGTATGGCAAGTGGCCACCTCCTCGCGTTTAGTTTTTTTTTTTTTTCCCTCACCAATACCGTAAATTTTAGCTCCCACCTAAAAATCCACTTCATCCTCACAGCCATAATAGAGATGAGAGGTTAATAAACCTTTGGTGACGTCAACGTGCTCAGATAAATCTATTTTCTCTTCAAACCTTTTTTCATCTTTTTTCCTTTTGGTGGCCTTTTCTTTACTTGCCCTGCTTTTGACGTTTCTCTTCTTCGTTTAAGTTTTTATTTTCTGTTTAGTTTTCTCTTTAGTTTGCTATAAAGGAAATGAAATAATTGATTAAGGAGTTTTAAATTTTGGACTGGTCAAATTTACTGAGAAAAAACACACTATTTATACATATATATATATATATATATATATATATATATATATATATATATATACGTATATATATATATATATATATATATATATATATATATATATATATATATATATATATATATACATGCAGCTAAAAGACAATAGAGAAGCATATGTAATACGTAGCGTTTTCTTGCATGTATTTTTAATAAACACATTGTCAGGGTACAATACACTTGTTTGTCAGTGTGTTGATGTGTATATTAAAAACAAACGATTATTCGATAATCGTTTATTTCACTCTATATATATATATATATATATATATATATATATATATATATATATATATATATACGTATAATATATATATATATATATATATATAATATATATCATATACATATATATATATATATATATATATATATGAATATATGTGTATATATATATATATATATATATATATTATATATATATATGTGTGTGTGTATAAATATATCTATATATATATATATATATATATATATATATATATATATATATATATATATATATATATATATATATACATATATTCATACATACAGGCGTGTGTGTGTTGTAATGGAATTAGTGCTACAGAAAGTTAGGTCTGCACTCTTAGTTTACTTGGCATTTGAAAAATGTACCAATAAACTTTGTTTCACTTCTTTCACTAGGAGTTTTGGATACACTTTTTTTTGCCAATTCCCAAACAATGCTTCATAGCTAGGAAATTACCGAATGTATATTATTGCCCCACTGCAATAATCTGACAGGCATTGTAAGCAGTCGAATTCTTTTTCATGGGTCTTACTATCTTAGGTTGGTGTATTTAATTTTTTTGGTGATTGTTTCATCGCTTCTTATGAGTTGACATTTTTTTGACACGTCCTCTAAACACAGCTGAAGAATTATATGTTTTTAGTTTCTCATTTCCGATCAGGAAATTTGTGATTTTTTTTTCCAAGTTGTTGCATCCATTCCTGGAAATGTGTATTTCGAATGGTTTTTATCTATATCCTTCGTCTTTTCAGAGATATAGTAAGCAACGTAGTTGCTAACCTTGCTACATATATCACTTTTCACTAGACTGCCTTACAAAGACCAAACAGAGATTTTGTTTGCAGGCTCATTTAAAGCCTGGCGCCATTGAAATCTTAACATATGGTGCGTCACTTTCGCATCCACAATTCATTTGAGAGTCATGGGCTGAGCGCCATTATACTATCTAAATTCTTACAAACTTTGAGTTATTTACCGCCAGATGGACCAATATCCTTTTGGATTTGCAAAGAACGACAACTTTGATTGCGACAACATATCAAGCACTTTGAGAATACCTTTTTTTTTCATTTTTTTTTTTTTTTTTTTTTTTTTGTTTTTTTTTTTTTTTTTAGAATTTCTGTTCATAAATTCAGGTTTCTTGTTGGACTGGAGAATCGCAGAACATCCAGAGCCAGACAGGTGATTTGATGCCCCTTGTGCTTTGTCTCCAAAAAGCATAAATCTTTATTTCAGAACTTAAATTAGAGAATTCTTAGAAATGGTAAGGTCAGATTAATCCTTTATATTACGCTGTTGTCAGTTACAGCACCTTGTCACACATGGTAGACATTGATCTAGAACTGCAATTAGAGCCGTAAGTTCAAGTTAATTATTGTTGGCATTCTCACTATAACCGAAAAAACATATATACCTGTTAACTGTTATTTCAATGTAAGTTTGAGAACTGGCATCCGTTAAATTAGGAATTTCCTAAGGCGAATCAACCATGCGAAAAAGAAACGCTTAACTTTATGCCAGTGGTTGAAATTTTCCACTAATTTGGTAGCTTAAAACTTATATACTAATTTTCTTCAAAATGTATTTATTACCGAACAGATTACGTTCATACGTAAATGCATAAAATTAGTAAGATATGGAAAAGCACTGTTTATTTTATATGCTAAAAAATGGATTGAGGATGTAGTCGCCTGTGATATTTTCTTTTGATATTTTGTTCTAATGAAGAGTCCCAGCGCTAAAAGAATAATAACTCATTAAAGTGGATCTCTCTCTCTCTCTCTCTCTCTCTCTCTCTCTCTCTCTCTCTCTCTCTCTCTCTCTCTGCACTTTTTACAAAGAAAAAGTCGAAATGGAAGGACAACGAAAATCGTTTATCTCTGGTACCTACAAGCAGATGAGCAAAAGGAAAACGGTGGGAAGAAGGGTATACGGGGCTTAACCACATGAAGTTTGAATTGTCATAAGTCAGGGAAATAAAAACTTTTCCGTCTAAGGGTACCAGAATGTCAAAATATAAATATTGAAAGAAGGATCCTTATGGCTGACAGGTGGAAGAGCGTTCAAAACGGTGTGTATATTATTATAATAAGACACAAAAAGACCACATGCAGTAAGACACCTGAGACAATAGTTACGGTCAGTGCATTTCACCAAAGAAAGAAGGCAGAACTCGAATTACTCCATATATGAGAGCAATATTCCATAGGAAAAAATAAACTTGGGTGATGGGATCGAAGACTGGAACTTACGCCATTGTATGCCATTAACCCCAGTATCCGAGTTTCAGAGAAACGTCGGTGACCAACTTTGAGAGAGTCGTGTTAATTTCATTTCCAGCTCTTATAGTTGTATTTTAAATCGTTTTTGTTTAAATATAAGAAAAACATATATTGTTATTTTTGTTTCAAATTGTCTTTTTTAACGAGGACACGATATAATTTAGCTGGTAAACGGAAAATTGCATCAGCATGCTTATCTCGTTAGACGCTTTATTTACAGCTCAGCATTTTGTTTACAGTAGAATCTTTGGTAATAATCATTGACGGCAGGCCTTTCTTTTCGCTCGAAACATTCGGGTCTAATTAGATCATAAAGTTTTCATGATATACAATGGCAATTATCCAGGGGCTTTCATATTGGAAAAAGAAGTCTAACTCAGGCCAACATCTGTAAAGGGCTGGCAGTCGGAAGAAATAGAATGAGGGTGGAATTCGGACTGGTCAGGAAGCTGTGACGTAAGACCAGGAGTGACTCAAGATTTTTTTTTTTTAAGGCAAGTGGAGGTCCAACTTGCACGCAATCTTTAGATTGAGTGTCACATCCTACACAGTAGCCTATTACTTTTTTAGAGAGCGAGATAGAGGTTTGAGGAAACAAAAAATGCTGCCTCTGACGTAGTTTTTAGACCTGTTAAAATCTGTGGTATGCCTTAAACTAAATTTACGAATGAAACCTTTTCGATCGTAGTTTGCGAATGCATAAAAGCAAAATCGAGAGTTTAACTACATCGACAAAAGAAATAAATCATTGTGTGTCATAGACTCAGTATTATACGACGAAAAATAGACAATGAATTTGAATAGTTGGTCAGAGACAATTCAATCCCTATCATTGTTTACCAATAATGAATGATTTATTCAAAACAAGAACTATCAGAAATTTTAGTTTTTCTTGATTTCCTCCGTGTTTATTTTTCATCCGTTTGGCAGTTGTGAATATCATATTACCTGGAACATTAAGTTGTGAAATATATGTGAAAATTAAATGTTTTCCTTTCGCACTGAAGAAAATTTAAAGCTACCATATGATGGAGAATATTTAGCTATGTCGAAGCAATTATTCATGTCTTGTTGACGGAAATTGGTGTAGCTGCTGTTGCCTCTGACATTTCAGGAGGATTGTTGTAGAACTGCCGTACAATATCATACTTGCATATTTTAGGTGGACTTAGCATCATGGGTGCATTCTTATTCTTAAATTACGATTTACCAGTGGATTAAAAGAAGAAAGTTTTTTCCGAATGCGGTAATTTGTAAACAATTGAAAATAAAGAGTTTATTTCTTTGAGTGCATCTCGCAAACTCATGCATCATCGGAAATGTCTGAAAAGTAGATCAGTTGTCTTACGAAATCCAACATACCAAGGCTCACAAATTTTTTTTATGAAGATCATGACCAACACTTGGAGATAGATATACACACCGGGAGCCAGTTTTCTGTGTTTGTAAAATCTCAGGGGCTTCAAGCGAAAGGAGTAACTGTTAATTGAAAGAACGCTATTCGATCTAAATCAGTCAGTCAGGAATCATGTTTTAGCTTAGTATCCTACTTTGTTCGCCCATATTTTATAATCTTTCCTGAAGATTTTAAAGGAAAGGCTACAGAGGAGGTCTGTATTTTTGGAATTAATTCATTCCTTTCAAAATTTGAAGTGTGCGGGAAGAAAGAAAAGTGGAAAACACCCTCAGTGATGGTCAGAAAATACGTCTCTGGGGAAAGAACCAGTCATTAACCTGAAAATAAACGTCTCCCTTTCCTTATGTACCCATATAAAAAGAAGGATAAAATTTCCTAATTTTTTTTTATGCCTAAACATCACGAATGTGAGAAGTTGTATAAACTCTTGAAATCTAAGTATTGTGACTCCTACAATGTTTAGAGGTGTCAGCCTTAATGAACAGATCATTCAGCTATTTCTGGAGGTGAAAATGCCTTCTAGAATTGGTAGACTGGTTCTGTCATATATTACTAGTATCGGGTTTGTTTGGCAGAAGAATAAATAGACACGGGGAGAAATCAGTTAATAAGACAGTGATAAAATGGTTGAGCTAGAAGTATAGTCTATCATAAACTGTTTCTAAATACATCATTCTTTGAGGAAACAAGCCATTTATAGTAATGTTTACCAGTAGGGTTGTTTTTGGTGATCCCTACTTGAGCATGAGTCTCGGGATCCTCACCTGTCAAACTCATTTTCGGTAATGAGTATATCTTCTCTCCTCCCTCAGACAGAAGGAACAGATAGTGATGTCAAGCATTATATGTTCAGTATGATATAGCAAATTCCTCAGATCGAATTTCAATGACCAGAGTAACCAAGGTCCATCTTACTAGATTTTACATACACACAACCGCGCTGCTGTAATAGAGCATCTCCTACCGGGGGCCAAGATAGTCCACAGTTCAGTGATAGGAAAGATGGTCTCAATTTTCAGAGCTAACATTTAACCTAAGATGCTGCCATATTGAGAGGGAAATAATGAGACACAAGAAAACGAATTATGAGGCTATTATATGTATGTGTGTGTGTGTATGTGTGTATTTCAGTGAAATAAGGAATGTCAACATTAACTTATTAGAATACCTAGTATACCCAAATATACTGTTCGTAGCTGTATGTCAATTGAATAACTTTCTTGCCTGATAATTAAATTTATAAGGCAAAGATTACACGTCATCCCGTTCTGCGAAATACGAATATACAATCTCCAAAAGGATGAACAATTTGTAATAAGTTAAATTGTAAGTGAAGGCAACATGACCTCTGGCCCAATGCTATTCCCTGGGATTATGTTAGGCAACAGGTCGTCGTGATTAGGTAACATTGTCAAGGGTTGCTGCACGTGTCGTTGATGTTCAGATTTTAGAGTTTATATCGATTTTACATTTACTACATTTATTCATGAGCTCTGCCATCAGAGGTATGTGCAATGTAGTCTTAGCTGTCGCTGTCTGTTACTCATTTATGGGTCATGAAATAGGCCTAAAATGCCAGTTGAGTGAGAGTAAAGACACGATTCTTGCATCTTACTTGTTCAAGGCAGTTCTGTGGTTGCAGTTTATGTTACGCCCTATTCTTACGCTGATATATATTCTGTTTTGTATTTTTCTTCATGTTATATATTATTATTCCTTTACTCACCAGTCTAAAACAAACACAAATCTTTTATTTTTCTCATTCTGAATTTCAGTGACGATAATATTTTTCATATAAATATGATTTCTGTTCTCATTCTAAGTACGTAGTTACGAGACACTTCAAAAATTTTCACTGAAAACAATTATGTATTTCAAATACTCTTAGTAATTATCTTTATCCCTTTTCACAAATATAATTAGAATATTTATGTTCATCTTCTATGGTTTATTTTTAATGCCATAAGGTAATTCAGGGTTTAATGACTGATATTATTTAAGGTTGCTTATTACTTTTTTCAACGTAATGCTAAGTTGACAAAGACGATATCGTAGATTACTTTGGGGTTATTTACTGAATCTGAGCTTACTTTTTTGTGTCTAATTATGATTCTCTTCACTTAGTACATCATAAAGTCATATATGTACCTGGTCTAAAACTTTTAGTTTTAATGGCTCTTAAATTGTCAGGGTTACAGTTCGTTCGAAAAGCAGTATCGCCGTCCATCTTTCAACAGGATTATTTTCATCACAGAGTAGAAGTAGATACGGACGCAAGCTTCTCTTTCCTAAAAAAAAAGGGATGTAAGGTATGTAATGATAAGTTTTATTAATATGTAATGCCGATTTAAGGCGATCAATTTGAATTTTTAATAATCATTTGATAGCCGGCACATATTTAACAGTTCAGTAGAAAGTGAACAGCAGTTTACTACTCTGCAAATTAAAAAATATTTTTGGTTCGTATAATGGAAAGTGTTAGCATGAATGGAGAGTGAAATAGTAGGAGACCTGAGTTCTAGCTGGTTTTTTATATTACTCAGGAAACCCTACCTAGTTAGGCTATGGTTTTTTAATAAGAGATTCTTCATCTCATGCTAACCCTTTTTCAGTACTTGCTTGGGATACAGCTTACAAATGAAAATCCCAGTTATTTATTTTAATATTGTAAAACATTATTCGCTTCTTTCCTTTTCAAGATTTACAGATCAAGGATAAATATGTCTCCCAAGTTACATGAATTTGTTTAACGAAAAACCAGTGATTCATTACGATGATATAAGTAAATTTTCCCCCTACCGGTGATGAAAACAAGACTTACAAACCAACTTAGGTCTTTTAAAGTTCCCATCAGAACAGAAGAACAACGACTGTGTATTATTTCCTATTTTCTTCTCTGTGTTTTTTTTTTTTTTTTTTTTTTTTTTTTTTTTTTTTGTTTTTTTTTTTTTTTTTTTTTTTTTTTTTTTTTTTTTTTTTTTTTTTTTTTTTTTCACATACCGGTGTTGCATGCCCTGGGTGCATTCTTGGTGAATCAGTTGCCTGTCTATCTTGTTCCATAATGGGAATTGAATGACAAAAAAAATAATAATTATCATAATATTTTTTTAATATATAGTTACTATGCATTTCACGGACTGCGAGCCATCGTTTTTCGCAAATATCTTTCAAACTAATTATTTGATCGAAATGGTACTTTAATACAGTGTACAAGACACCTCGCCCTAATTTTAGGTAATATTTGACCATTTGACCATTGTCAAATGGTCTTAGTTATGGAGTTTAGTCTTGACTTATTGTTATATCAAGTGAACTTGAATGTAATAAATATGTTGGTTTTTGTAGAATTTCTGTTCATTTAATTATTGTTATTATATTTTCTTAAATCATATAAATGGGAGTAGGCTAAAGAGCGTATGACGTGTGACCGTCATCCTGTTCACCACGGTCTCCTCACTTCCCCTAAATCCCCCAAGTAGGAGGAGCTTTGTCTACTTTCTTTTAACGCTCAGCAGATGAATTGCCGTAAAGAAAAAAAATGGAAAATGTGTATAATATCTTTGTATATCTGTTTCTCCACTCATATCACACTGCCATTTCGTTTCTACTAATCTAACGCCAGTAATAAGGATGCAATTCGTGTACCGTACTGAGTTTAGTGAATGAGTTGAGCTTCTTGCCTCTTGAATTATATTACTTATCTTTAATGTTAGTGTTACCTATTACCCCTTTTTCAGGCATTTAACATACAGGTTTTTTTTTATATAAAGATGGTATCCAGTTTTCGCCTCATTCATAATCAGTTAAGAAATCAGTTTTCTTATGTCTTCCACAGGTTTGTATCTCTTTTGCAGCAATTGAAGAGTCGCTCGATTTTCATTGCTTGACGGCAACAGACCAAAATTGCTGGTGATATAGATTTATCAATTGATTTCATGACTTATATAATCTGAATATCATTGTTGCTTATGAATTTGAATGATAGGAATTCTCAAGTTTACTTTAGTTCACAAGTGCATCTTAAAGAAAACGGAGATGTCTACTTTTTTATTACCCCGTGATAATCAGGTAACCAAAATTAAATCACACAGTTTAACCGACAACCCAGTGTATAATTAACACTATTATTTGGAGTGGTAAAGGAATTATGAAATTGGCTTCTCTCTCTCTGTCTCTCGCCAGTATTAAGTATTATCATAGGTTGAAAAGAGATGAAAACAACTGAGAATATCACAGGAACTTTATTCTCAGTCTTCGTCACTATCAAGTGACGAATCATCTTCGTTATCACTGTCGTTGTTGATAATTACGGGATCTACAGGTCTGTGGATGTTATCCGTGGACCACCATTCATCCTCGGAAGCTCTGAACCGTCTCACTTTTCTATTGAAATTGATTGTTTGCTTTCTCCATTATTTAAATGGTTTAGAGTCGTATTGCAAATGCATTTCTGCAACGACGCGGACAAAGTAACATGGCAGCATGACAGCGATGAAAAATCCGTTTTCATCCATTACGTAGTAAATACTTAAATTTCGAGTGCTGCAACCTACAGACAGACAACCACTTAGCATCACCTGACACGCAAAGGATACTATAAACAGAATACGTTGGGAAAAATTAACCATTATTATGATCATTATATCAAACTTCCATATTCCCTTCATTATGAACTCTCCAGTTATCTAATGTTGTTGTAAAATATCATGGAAAACGGTATTTTGTTCCATATTGTAAATTACATTGGGGGGGAAAATGAGAAAAACAGCGATAAAGAAAGAGTGAGAGGAAAGTGAGGGGGGGTGGGGGGGAGAGTGAAGGGATGGGGGATAGCAGACGTTCGAATCTGTAAATGACTCTTGCGACTTTGCCTTTAAAAGTCAAGAGTAAACACCTTAACTAACACCATTTGACAATGAACTGTTACCAAGAATTAGGGCGAGGTGTCTTGTATAATGTGTTAAAGTACCATTTCGATCAAATAATTAGTTTAAAAGATATTTGAGAAAAATGATGACTCGCGGTCCCTTAAATGCATAGTAGGCTTGTTTTATAGCACTGGTCTAGAACCTGCACATTCGTCCTCAGATATTTTTCTTATTTTCACAGAATTTACTGAATATTTAATGGCCCAGGTTCTTCTTGCATTCCTCCATAACTAATAGATGACTGTAGATTGGTTATCTGTCTTTGTTTCTTTTAAAAAGGCTTCTCGTGGTGTGCTGTCTCCCAGTATTTGTAGATTCTGTAGATTTTTAGGCCGACATAGTATCTTTGCGGATGAGTGCAAGCTTAGCAACACAATGCCTGTTCTAAAGAATGGCATATCAGCAGAATACAGTAACTGCAGGCAAGTTTTATTCTCCCTGTGCTCTCCAAAGTTGTAGAAAAACATATATTTAAGCCACTATATAAGTATGTGGAATGTAGAGGATTGTTTGCAGGTAGTCAATATGCATATAGGAAACAGTTAAGTACCTGCGGTTCTCTTTTAGATTTAAAATTTTCAGAAGTTCAAGCGAAGATGCTTTTCATTACTAACCTAATGTAATTCTTGCATTTTAATAATTTTCTTAAATTTTTATCTACTTATTAATTTGTTAATTTATTTTCAATGTTATTGAGTGAGATCTCTTCTTTCTGTACTTTGGAAGCTTGAATTTCAAGTCAGAGGCTCGTGGGGCTTGTTCTATATGGATAGGGTTGATCCTCTGCATAATAATAATTAATGGTAGTACACTCACTGCTTGTATTATCGTTGTTCATTGCCGATACCAGTCTCCTTAGGTTAAAGTTTATGCGTTCTGGTTGTTGGGCTGGGATTGATAGCTCTATGCCATGGACCTTACAGACGACCACTGCAGGTTAAACGTTTGGCATTCATGCGTTGACCAGACAGTCTTGCTGATCGAGAGACTTGGGCTGCAGTTGAAAATACATTTGGCCGATAGTCACTTCTGAGAGTCTATTCTAGTGCTAACCATACCATAATTTCTTAACTCCACTAATTCAGAGACGAATGGTATAGTGACCGTGTTACTTACGTAATAATCTTATAGGTATACATAAGGGCATACAGAATTGGCAAGATGTTTGTAAATTAGGAAGAAAGACGGGACAACACACTCCTCTTTCTCCTTCTTACACAAACATAACATCCAACTAACATTTGACCTTATAAGGAATTAAAAGACACAGCACTTGTGTTTGCAGCTGACAGAGCTGAAGGGACCGGGGAAAAATCCCGCGCATTTTCTGGCGCGTTCGAATCGCTTAAAACCATAAATACATAAATGAATCAAATGAAAGCCTGCGAAGCATTTTATCGTTAGTGCTGTTCACTCGAGGAGAAAGAAAGGATGGGTAGAACTTTTTTTTTCTCAATGAAAGTAAAGCAAACTTTAAAATTTTGAATACGTGAATATGAGTGGACGAAGGCGCCATATTAACAAAGAACATTTGACTATGGAATCCATCAAGAAATCTGCCATTGGGTACGTATATATTTTGCATGTCATATTTTCATTTTTATGGAATATTTCCGAGTTAGAAAGACATGGCATCCCCCGTTCCAAGAAGGTAATCACAAGGCCAGATAAAGAGAAGGAAGTCGCCGGAGCGGAAATAAAGTCGGCCTACGCGGGGTCCCTTAATTCTTTGCGTTATCGTGACTTTATAATTTATGATCAGGAGCTGATGCGGCAGACTTGCACTAAGATGACTTTGTTGTGCAGTCTTGGTCCTTGTTTTCTGTTATTTTCTCTTGTGCTTTGTTTATCATATATAATGTTTATAATATATATATTATATTATATATATATATATATATATATATATATATATATATATATATATATATATATATATATACGTACGTACGTGTGTGTTTATGCTTACGCAAGGATGTCTGGTTTCATGTACCAGCAGAGACAAGTGAACAATTATTTATATATACATGGTTGTTACTGTCCGTTACACATCTAAAACACTGCCTGCATACACAGTAATATATATATATATATATATATATATATATATATATATATATATATATATATATATATTTATATGTGTGTGTGTGTGTGTATCTGCTTATATGCGTGAATGGGGAAGGAGGCATTCAAGTCATTTGGGAGTTTGGATTTATATGTTTGCGTTGTAACAAATAGCTGAAGTCTATGCAATTCTAGTGCGACAAGTGATATGGGTCTTGAAATTTGAGACCTTGAGAGTGTCTTATACGGAAGGAGAGAGAGAGAGAGAGAGAGAGAGAGAGAGAGAGAGAGAGAGAGAGAGAGAGAGAGAGAGAGATGATGGGGTGGGTTGTTGCCGACAGAAGACGGTAGTTGCTACCTACGAAGGAGATGAAATTTAATTTAAACAGCCTCAGAAGCTTTTAGACTCTCCTGAAAGAGTTATGGTTGAAGCAGAAAAGAATCGGTCCTTGTGAAAAGAACTTCACCTGCTGTGCATTCTTTTTCTCCTTCTTTTTAAGGGTATTGCTAAGTCTACCTACTTGGTTTTTTCAGATTTTTTCACAATCTTCAGGTTTATCCTTTGCGATTTTAAAAGTATGAATGTCACCAAATGACCCGTACATACATCATCCTCTTTGTCTTCTTATTGTTATTAATGAAGTTATTGGACTTTGCTGGTTATTATTTCCTCTTCCCGCTTTATTATACACTCAAAAAAAATCCTTGCTGTCCTTATGACCCCGTCATGGATTTTTACAAACTCGTCTACTCCTTCCATTTCTATGAAACCCTAGTTCATAGTTTATGTTATTTCCTTTTATGGTCTTCTTCTCACTTCCTTCTTATTAAACTTGGTTGTCGAAATGATCATGCAGTATTATTTTCGACGTTCTATTCATCCAAATTTGTTAGACTCATGAGTACTTAGAAGATAAAAACTATGTTCATATTATACATTAAATTGTTTTCTTTAGAATCTCCAAAGGGTTTGGTCATACAAGAAAGACAAATTAAGGTGAAAAGTAGATTGACATGCTAGATAAATATTTATGAAAATGACAGACACTCATACAGACAGAGAGAAATACTACAGGGTATGCGACGAAATAATAAAGAAATGTGGAATAGGTATCCCGTTTAAATATGGTGAAAAGCCTTTGTCATCAATCAAGAGAAAGGTAGGGTCATGACGTTCCCTCTACCATCAGTCAGATCTGTTTGAAAGCGTTATTCTCGAGCAATAATGGAAAAACTAAAGAACACCTCGGGGGAGAGACATGACTCAGGTTTCTAACTGAATAACAGAGATTTCTATCGCATTCTTCAAGACTAATGCTCCAAGCGCATCAGTTGTTGTTACCATTTGATTTTAAGGGTAGAATGTGAATACATTTCACTTATTGATTTTAGGTTTGGGCACATGTATGTTCTATCAATTTTGCTATCTCACTCAAATGCACGGTACCCCGTTTTCGCTGGTGTATCCTTTATTATCCGAAAATAATTGTAAACAAATCGAAAATCTATATGGAGAAGAGTGAAAACATCATTTTGTGTTCTATTAACCACTGAATATCATATTAATTAATTTAATATAAATAAATTCTATGTCCTTTACGTTCATGCACGCAGCCAGTCGTATAAAAAAAAAAACAATATTTTATGCTTTGTCTTGTTTCACTATAAAAAATAAAAATTTAGATTTCATTGGTTGTGTTCCCGGATGCGTTTTCCAGAGATGTAACCGAGTTCCGGACCTTTCCCTGAAAAAAGCGGGACGCCATATCTCAAAAACTAACCACAGAATTTTCTTGAAAATAAGCTCATGTTTCCCCACACCCAATTTAATGTAAACGTACTTACCAAATCTATCTTAACCTAAGCTAACCTAGAGGCATGGCAAAACAAACCGGGGCTGGTGCAAAACTACCTTACATCTCAGGAATTTGCTTCCCAGATCGTAATTCTCATAGTCATGGAATGAGATAACCCCACTAGAGAGCAATTGCAACAGCCTTACGATGGTGTGCGGATAGTTATTGAATAATGGAGAATATTGAAAGAAGGGAGTTACCCCCGAAGAAAGTGCTTCACTTTCTTCCTAAACGAGGAATTAGGTAACACAGCATGGAAATAACGCCATTGGTTGGTTTAAAAGAAAAGACATCTACGCCATGGCCAAAAACTTGTGCATTGTTAAATATTTCTGCCAAAGACAGTGGACTATCATCTTCTGTTATATCGAATCTTGGTTTAAATAGCACCCGTGAAAAGGTCTCGTAATTATTTTGCCGAAGGACATTTACCAAGACGTGATAGCAGGGACACATATCAGGCGATTTCCGTTAAATCATTGTTGTCATAAAGCTAAATGAATAGAGAGGTATACGAAAATATGACTACAAAGTCCTTTTATTCTATGAAGACACATACTGTGGAACTAATTAGAATCTAAAAAAACTCGGTTGAGGTCGATTTATTGAAAAGTCTATGAATATCTTAGCGAATACAAAATATTAATTTTTAAGAGGATTCTAATGAACTTTGTACCTAGGTCTAAATTCAATAAAAGAGAATTTAAAATGCAAATTTATTAGACAGTAAAAACAGTTGTACGGTAGTTAGATTTTTTTTTATTTCTGTTGGACGATCTGAATCATTGAAGTAGAATTTTTTTTTTTAAATATAGACAGTAGACAGCATAGCACAAGTGTTAGTTAATTGAAAATTCCCACAAGGAATCCCTCCGTGAACACGATCTAGGCTGACTATCGTATTGCCAGTCAGGGAGACAAAATCAAAAAGTTTATTGTACCATTTGGCACCTTCCTTACACCTCTGCTGCGTTACTCGGAGCAGTTTTTCTCGCCATCATTCAAAACTGTTCTTTCTGTTACTTCCTGCTCTATTCGCCTATACTTTTGTTGTTACTTATTTTAACATCAACAAGTTACTCACGTATTCTGACTTCGAAAGTTAATCTTACAAAACTTCAAGTATAAAATTAACTTTCTAAAAAGACAAAATTCGTGTGATTTGTTTTGCTAAGATTTTAGCACCTGCTTGTGAGAATCAAGGTAGAATTGTTCTTTAATGGATATGTGAGAGTTTATTTCCTAGCGTTAGTCCGCCATTTCATGATTATTATCTGTAGGTAGATCTTCGATATTGTGATCTGTATTTCAACTAATAATATATATAACGCATTGACAGAGTACTGAACGGGGTTTAGAGTTAATTGATTATAATGGCTTGCTTACATCAGTGATATAACATTCGAACAGGAAATAATGGTTAGTAAATATTCCAATATTTGCTTACTTATTAGTTACAAAATCTATAATCGCATCCAATCATTTTCATTCGGCCTAGATAAAAATTAATCTGCATAATGCGTCTCTTAATATCTCTTGAAAAGTATACATTGAATGTAGCTGTGGGGAAGATACATAGGCAATAATGAAAATAAACACACACCAACACACACAACATTATATGCATATACATATACACAACATTATATGCATATACATATGTGTGTGTATATATATATATATATATATATATATATATATATATATATATATATATATATAATATATGAACTTGAGGTTTATTTTCATTGAATCCAGATTTAGAAATGAAGTTTATTAGAATCAACTTCTGTATTCTCTAAAATTGCTGACAGATTTATCAATATATGGTTTAACTTATTTTTATATCTTCTGTGTAAATAAAATATCTACACGATTTTGGCATAGTTGGAGAAACAAACGTATGGATGTGATGAAGTAGGAGCGGTACATAAGGATTCTACAAAATTCAAGAAAATGGTCACAGTCAAAATTAAGAGGTTTAGTATATAGGTGGGGAGGAAGAGGTAGTCAAATATGTGATGAAATTAAAATGTTAATATAAAACCTTAGTTATTAGGAATTTCAGTTATAGAAAAAAAGTGATCGTTCATGTATATATATGATGATAAATAAGGGGATGATGAAATTGGTGTAATGCTAAAAAAAAAAGAAAAGAGACTGTTTGAAGTACAATTGCGGTTGGAATAATATATTCTCGAACTGGTATGTAATAGGATGGAGAGCCAGCAAAGGACATACTGACTGAAATAAATGGTTTTGTTTAAATATATGGGGCAAATATGGGATAATACTTTAGAGATAATAGGTAATGAGCACACGCACCACAGGTTATAATGGAAGAAAATATAGAGATTTTGTTTGAAAAAAAAGGCTGCCTTCTATGGAAAATCTTAAGTATTGTTGATTGTAGAGGATAGAAGGAAGGTAAGACAATTAAGCAGACAAATAGAAAAACATCATATGATTTGGTTAGTGATAAAATTTAACTGAGTAGCTAATCTAATTATGTAATAATTTTGTAAAAGGGATAGTTTTTGAAAGAACAGGAGAGAGGAATACTTTATCTTTTATAAAATGGTTAAGGTAGACATGGCTTTAAGAACTGCTCGGGTTAAGAATACTTAGTATACTGGCGAAGATGTAAGGTAGAATTGTTGGAAAAGAGTTATGTGGGTTAGAGTGGGCAAAGTATGTGAAGATCCTATTTCTGATATGAAACACGTGGAGGAAAAGGTTAAAATTCGAGGGAAAAACCTGTATGTGTTATATGCACCTACGTCAGCTTATGATGTAGTTGATGGAGGGTGCTAAGGCGTTATAGCATATAGCAATGAATCTGGTTTGTATATAGGACAGTGACTGCTCAGTGCAAAAGTGAATACGAGGGAAAGGCATGTTGTACCACCATGATAATTCAATATCTTTATGAATGGAGTGATGTGCTGAGTCGGAGAAAGGCCATGAGAGATTGTACTGGTTGTTTGGTAAATAAATGGGTCGTGAATGGATTGTATAAAGGCAGATGTTTTCAGGCCAACTGAAAAAGTTCAAAATTGTTTGTGAGAGGATAAAATTGAAAGTGAAAGCAAACGATGGTGAAAAACACTTAGAATCCTGGCACAAATTTTCCATGATTCAGATGGATCGTGCGAGGAAGGCATATTCCCAGGAACAGGTAGACGATCTCCCTTTGAATTCAGCTGAATAACGGTGGCCAACAAGGTTATTATTTTGATTTGTATAATCATCTGTGGGAAAATATAAAAAGTGAAGTTAGGAGAAACAAATGGTGACCAAAGAATGGAAAAGCTTCGTGTACGCTATTTCAGTAAGAGGAGGTCAGTCTGTGAGTGTATGGAGTCTAGATTTGTAATGTATACTGGACTTCTTGAATCAAATTTCCTTTATGATGCAAAATAAAGGACAAGAAGGTATTGTGAAGTGATTCAAAATATTAGCTTAGATGAAGGGTATTAGAGTGTTTAGAGATGGTTTGTTCATGCGGTGAGAAAAGAGGACATTGGGTTGTTGAAAAGAGTGCAACACTCTGAAGCCTTAGAAAGGTCAATGTAAGGACGACACAGAAAGTATAGAATAGGTGTAGTCAGAAGAGATACTGGATCAGAATATCTCTAATATCCAGGAAGTGACAGACTATCAATGCTAAATGGGTATGGAAATTATGAGTGTGCAGGCCTAGCAGTTTCATTCGTCTTTTTTGGCTTCCCTAATATTTATCACTTCTAAAATCATTTATCGATGCATCGCAGTGCTGAATATTCTTCTCACCATCTCGTTTAATTGTTTCCTACAGTAGGGAAAAAAAAGTATAATAAAACGGCATTTCATGAACTGATGCTCCTATTGTGCGACAATGTTTTCTCTAACGATCAGATAAAAATGCCTCTGAAAAATTGCATTAAGACGGTTTATGGCAATAAATAATTCAAATAGCGAATTGAGTAATTATCCAGAACTATGATTTTCCTCTTTTCATCAAAAAAGACTTTCAAGTTTTTCTTGATATTGCAGTGAACACACATGGAAATGATCCCTCGCACCACACGCGCTCCACTCTGCAGCCTTTATTTAAATGAATTTAATTGAATGGTAATTATGATTGGATTATATGCGTGGAATATTTTCACGGGCGTGATTTTCTTCTAATCCTAATGATTTAGGCGTAGCAAATTAGATGAGTCATTTGGAATATGATACCTATCGTTATATACAGAGGAAAAAGATTGATCAGCGGGGAGAGTTTGGCAGTGCTCTCTCTCTCTCTCTCTCTCTCTCTCTCTCTCTCGCATCTCCTCTCTCTTTTCATCTCGTCTCTCTCTCTCTCTCTCTCTCTCTCTCTCTCTCTCTGTATTTGCTTTTATGTGTGTATACTAGAGTAAGTGGTTCACGTATTCTACGAAAAACAGTTGCATTACCCCTGTACAGGCAGATGGAATTCGATCAGGTGTTTATTTAAGAAGGATAGCGAGAAAGATTTTGTTCACTGTTTTCAAAAGAATCTGACTGAACCAGTTTCAGATGTCGATCTGTTTCTGTGCATTCTACGTTCACAGTCATTATTTTATCCCTGTGATTTTGCTGACGATTATATCGACATGAAATCTATAGTAGCAAAAACAAAACATGCAACTCACTGAACTTTTTACCAGAGGGTAATTGGAAAATGAGAGTTTTCTGTACATTTAGGACGTATAACATCGGAAACAAGTAGAACATATAAACAACACTAAAGAATGGTTAGATATCAATCTGGGTTAATCTCTCAATACATTGCACATCAACTTGGACACAGGCACACACACAGACAGAGAGAGAGTTTTTGTCAATATGCATACGTTCTCTGATGGTTTGCAGCGTGAAATAATCTTTAGCTGTGAATGAGCATAAGATCAAAAGTTTATTATTAATGTATTTTATCAATAATTGTATAAAATCGAGAAGTCTGATAATTACACTAGAATTAAAACAAATGTGTAGGGATCTATTATTAGTACTCACACTTTATAACAATTGGTATGTGAGCTGCCGAAGCCTTATGCAAATGAGATGGTCTCAGACCCATAAATCTCTGAATGAACCTGGTAAAAGTCATTCTTATTAAGTCGTTGGCAACTGATCGCTACCGTTTCCTTCCTAATTTTCAGCGGTTGTCTTGGAAGGTCAGGTTGTACAGGACTGGATAGTCAGCCTTCATAATTCTTACGCTTTCCAACCATTAGCGTGGGAATTTGGTTCAGAAGGATCTCATGATTGTTTACCGTAATATGCAAGTTGTATGTAACCCGGCAACTTTTATTGGGAGGGGAGTGTCATGGAAAGGGGAAGATGAGGGGCTGGGGGTGGGGGGTGCGCAGTGACCGCCTCCCGTACAACAACAAAACACAACAGTTAGCGTCGCGACCGAACAAGTGCCGGACCAGAAGCGCATTGCTCCCCCACGGATTTCTCTCTCCCTTCACTCGGCTCTCCCCTCTACCCAGTACACCACACGACTGTAGCTAGCCGTCTCTCCCCTCGGCCACGAGTAGAGAGAGAAAGAGAGAGAGTGAGGGTAGTAGTCGCTCAGAGCTCGGCGTACAAACATGTCGACTCCTTGGCCTTAAAACTCCCCTCGCTTTTGACTCGCTGGTCGCGACACTTTGCCAAAATAATAGACGCAGAAAAAAGAGGGAACCTCTTAGAGATATATTCAAACATGTTTAACTTCTCATAGATTATAGAATTAAGAGGTGATAGTTGATTACTCATTTTTTCTAGAATAAAATGCCACTTTTTTAGTTGCATGTGAAACAGAAACAAACATATTTTTGAGTGAACAGCACTGGAAATTATTTTGAGTTCTTTTTCTTTTAATGATATACGATTGTATTTTAAAATGAAAGCCAAGGGAGTATGCATATGAGATGATAAACCCAGTATTCTGAAGGGTAGAGAGACACAGAGAGAGAGAGAGGAAGAGCAGAGGAGACAGGCCTCATGGCAGGTGGAAAACTAAACTTCATAGCCGACAGGAAATGGGTTCGGACGAGTAAATTTACTTCTCAGGCCACGTTTTGTGTTGCACGAAGAGTCTTGCAGATCAGACTGGCAGGTAATGTTCCCACGCAACACCTGATATTTACATTCATTTCAGAAAGTCACTATTTTACCTTTTTCACTCTCTCTCTCTCTCTCTCTCTCTCTCTCTCTCTCTCTCTCTCTTAAGAAGTGCCACTTTTTCCGGCTGTTTTCTCGTATTCTTTCCCATACCGTTTATCATACCATTACACGTTTATGCTATTTGGTTTCTCAGAATCCGAATAAAAGTTCTGTTTTTCCTAACACTGCTTTTTTTCTTCTCTAGTGGAAGTAAGAAAATTTCCTTGACACTTGAATCCCGGTAATAAAATAGTCTTGAACGACATTTCACCTCAAAGGTAATAACGTTACCTCATAAAACCATTTTCACTGTTCTCTACAAAATTCATAAATATTTTTTCTCATATCCTTGTCTATAGCGGAGTATTATTTTCTGTTTACTTGATATTCATATTTCATATATCTTGAATTCATGCATCATGGTATCACCATAACGATGAAAATACCACGAATATTTTCAAGTCCTTGTTGAAAGAACGGAAACTAATTAACTGCATTATTTCTAATTTTCCAACATACCACAAGCAAGAAAAATTATTTAATTATACAGGTATCTCACTGTCAGAGGTTAAGATATTCTGGGACATTGTTAGGAGATTTTTATTTTAGTCTCTATTTTCTTTTCACACTATTTTCCAAAACTTAAATATTATGTCTTCAGTAAAAAGATGCAAACTCTACTTATTTTAGTTCGGTTAAAAGACTTCATTGAAGCGCAGTTAAAATATCCTAGTGTTCTGTTTATTTCTTAAAATAGTAGAAGAATTAAAGAAAATAATAAATATCGTTAATGTTAAATTTGAATCAAGTATTTCGCAGTTTTTTTTCAGAAACTAGAGTAATATTTGTTCCCAAATAGTATATTTTTAGATGGAAAAAATTACCTTATGGATAATATATTTTGACGAAATAGATTTGAATCCTTGAACCTAATGCACTTTCCGTCTATTCTAATGAAATATGCATTCGGTCGAGTAAGAGAGTTAACGTCCTAGTGCCTTATCGTGTAGTATCTTTATTTTTGTCATATATCGATAATTGTCACAATTGTGAAAGATAAAATATATATCACGTCAACAGGCAGAATTTCAGTGTTTTTTTCTATAAATATTCTATAAACAATCGCAATGAAAAATTTTTATATAATTTTTATTTATTTATTTATTTATTAATTAATTAATTAATTAATTAATTATTTATTTATTTATTTATTTATTTGTATTCAAAACCCGCCGTTAATGAAACACGTCAACTGTGAACTATTACGATGCAAATAATGCAAGCCTTATTACAGAAATGTTATTTTTTCATCTATTATAGATAAGTTATAGAAATAAACAAATGTCTTTTTTTTAGCTGTATATATACAGCGATAGTTTTCAATTGGACGGCGTTTTGTTGGGTACATCGGCCGAGACGCCGGTGCGCTATTTCGGAGACTTGAACGCTGGCGGTGTGGCCCATTGGACCGGCCGGGGACCGCTAGTTGTGCCGTCCTTCACTTGAACTGTGTTCAGAAGGGTACATCGTTCGAACGGATGTGCTCAAAAAAAGTTTCTTTCCACCCGACATACTCAGCAACCGGTCGTTACACCCGCTGTGCTCAAACGTTTGTTCCCTTCGTCCCGATGTAGTCGATAAGCGTTTCCTTCTACCGGACGTTCTTTTAAATACAAAATTTTCTTTCTTTTATTCAGGAAATAATGGTTAACCCGGTGTTTGCTAAAATCATAAGACTGAATGACCTATTTCCTTTTTGTATGGGTAACTTGATTATTAAAGAATATGTCATTTGCCATCCAAAAGTTAAAATGCTTGTGTGATGAATGTCGATAGAAATACCAGTCTTGGTTTCTTTGCCCTTTGGATTGCACGGTGCACCTCTATGCCAGACTAATTAAGGTTTCTAAAACTCGATTAATATTATAATATATATACAGTATATACAGTGTGTGTGTGTGTGTGTGTGTACGCGTGTACGCGCCCGTTATTACTAACAGCTGTGTGTAAAAAAAGAAAGAAAAAAAAAACAGTAAACATTGACCACCCCTTCCTTGAATATTTATGTTCCATATTAGCAAACGTGACTCTCATACGTTTATTGATTAATTTATCCCCAATGATCTTTTGAAATGCTCTCCCTCAAAACGTATCTCATTCATAAAATTATTGACTGTTTAGTAAAATTCTGATATTTCTCATCGGCAAGATATTTGCAAGTGATTAACATTTCCAAATATACGTCAGTAATGAAAGTGCATATTTTGGATATTGCAGTTGATTAGCATAATTCACAAAATCTTTTCAGTGTACGAGGAGCTATTCTTTTTAAAAATGGATTATATCTCATCGGCCTCAACTGTAAATATTATCATTATTATTATTATTATTATTATTATTATTATTTTATTTTATTATTATTATTGGAATTCCGCTACGCCCGTAGACAACGTCCATACTACAGTTTGTAAACTCTATAGCGACCATACGCCACGTTTAGTTACCATATCAATAAACTAATATTTTTAGGAGACATTTTCTCAACCACAATATGAACATCGGCCAACTATTAGCAAATATCAGCCTTGATGAGAAGAAATCAATAAGAAGAATTGAAAAGACCATATATAAAATCAATTCCACTGATGTTGCCATCCTCTTTAACAAAACATGTTTGAGAGAGGGTCTCCTACCTTCATATTATTATTATTATTATTATTATTATTATTGTTATTATTATTATTATTATTATTATTATTATTATTATTATTATTATTATTATTATTATTATTATTATTTTTATTATTATTATTTACTAAGAATATAGTATTCGTATATCAGAAAATGAAAACTAAAATATATAATGTAATTAGTATAAGCTGTAACCATATTCCTAATATTTAAAGTTTTGATAATTTTTAAACATATTTCACATAATTTAAATAAAAAGGTCTCTTACTAAATGCATACATAATCGATATAGGTGTTTAATATAAATGTTTTTAATTAGACTTCAAAACCATATGCTTGTTACTTGATTTGGGCTTTATCTATGATTAGAATTATATTTACCAAATCCTTGATAATTGTTTTTTCATAAAATGCAAACTTCAGTAATAGTAAAGGTAAAATACAACTTGGAAACGTAGTAAGTTATATGTGAACGTGGAGCAATTTGATAATGACGAAGATGAAAAAATATCTTATCTTGCTAAAGAGACTAATCAAATTTCCATCTTATAAAAAAATTAAACCTTAAAGAACCAAGCATCTCTTTATAGAAATATAAAGGATTAGAAAATATATATGGCAGTATTTGTTATTTTAATCCTTATAGACAATTATGCAATATGGTAATATCACTCTTATTAAGTAAAGGGCTATTGTAAAGTATGCCGTATAAAACGATATCCTCAACATTAATTTTATTCTCGTAAAGAGCTTCATACCATGTATGTAACGTGCATATGTACCTGGAACATAGTTATCAAGCGTTGGAAACCGTTAAATCTAATGCGTATTATAGTTTCTATACACAGTACAATATATGAAACTAATGCATCCGTATCATCTCATGAAGGGAATATAATTTACTTTATGTAAAGTATACCAGTATATTGATATATGTATCCAGATGTGTTGTGGAAAGCATATATATGTATATCCCATAGATATATTATATATATAAATATATATATATAATATATATATATATATATATATATATATATATATATATATATATATATATATATATATATACCCTTTGCTTCCAACTTTGATTTTACAATGCCACAACTTTCAGCAATAGTGAATAAAAAATCAATTACCATCCACAATAAAAAAAAGAGTTCTGCTATCGTTCAATAAGAGATGTGACAATGTGCGAATATATATATATATCTATATATATATATATATATATATATATTATATAGATATATAACTATATATATACATATATATATATGATATTATATTACATACATATATATATATATATATATATATATATATATATATATATATAGTATATAATATATATATATATATATATATATATATATATATATATATATATATTATATATATAACATCTTACGTATAGCTATCGAAATTTATTTCAGCAGTCATGTCCGTCTTTTTTCTATATAAAGTAAATTGACATTATTTGTAATTGTGAAACAAAAAAATAAACATGAATAACTAGGAAATAATTCTCTAGAAAAAGCTTCAAATAGTTCCAAATACATTTGATATTTCCGTAAATGTGCTGTAATTAAGCGAAGAAAATAAGTAGAAAAGAAAGTCATTTCCTCGATATAAGAAAACAAGTTTTCCTGACTAATATTGCGCTGTAAGCATGTTAGTATATATATATATTTTATGATTATTCATTTACATCCATTTCTACTTTCATTTAGCTACGTTTTTACTTTTATCCCATAATTGACAATAGTAATAGTAGAAGACAAAGAACAGTCACATTCTGGTAGATGAAGAGGGCAAAATGATTCTTAGGAAGTTTTCCAGACTATAATTTTGTAATTATATAGAATATATTAAAATAAATATGCTCAAAATAACTACATAAGCAGGGTTCTGACCCCTTGTTGCAACAGGCAGATGCAGTAATCTCTCATTATAACCCTCTGTCACCGTATTCTGATCTTCCATTCATTATTCCACTGAATACTCGCAACGGAAAATTCGTATTGCAATATGAAGTGAACCGTATTTAATGCTATTTACGTTGTTTAATATTGTAAAATGAACGTGATACCCTCCCCACATGGTAACATTTCTGATTATATATATATATATATATATATATATATATATATATATATATATATATATATATATATATATATATATATATATATATATGAAATTTATACAGTATATGTGTATATATGTGAAGTTTATACAATTTATATGTATTATATATATATATATATGTATGTATGTATACCCGTATATATATGCATATGTGTGTGTGTTTATATACATATTACATAAATATATGTATATATTTATTATTTACACCACTTGTATTAAGAGATTATAAACAGATTCTTAAAGAGAGAGAGAGATGTTTTCAAAGAAAGGGACAGGGGAGAAAAAACTAGAATGTTGGGAAATGTGATGTTTAATTTCGATTTTTAAACATTTAAAAGTACAAAAAGACTTCGTCTATTTCACAAGAATATAATTTTACTTCACTTCCTGCCATTTTCAGTTGAAGTTAACTGCTATTATAATTTTTTTTATTTCCAAACTGAATGATACTGAAAATATTTCATTCAGAAGTTTAGTACTAATTTTTTTCAGTATTAAATTGAACTATTGTATTATGTTTCGTTAAATCTGCTTGCCTGTTTAAAGTGACCGATGAACCTTAAATGATTCTATGGATTTCTTTGTTTTGGAAAAAAAAAAAATGTTTTCGGCCAAGTCTAAGTGGTAGCGTATATTTCTTCAATCAACAGTTATCGTTCCTCAAATTTTTTTAGTAAAAATTTCACGATTCTATAAAGTTCCAGTAAGTTTTCTTCCATAGATTGAGGGCTACTAAAAGAGAAATGGAATACGAGCGCTTCTGTTAATCGATTAGTTAGATATGAGCAATTCATTTTATTTTAGATAAAAGTGTGAATTGAAATTTTCCGTTAATTATAAAGTTTAGCCTTGTTATAGACTTTTTCAGTTCAAAGTTACTCGTTCTGTATGCATCTTCTGCCATAACGGAGTGATTTTGAGTCTTCGGTCAAATCTGAGTATTAAAATATTCATGTTTTCAGCACGACTGAATGATAAGTTTTATTTTTTTTTTTATCAAAATTGGGTGTTACTGAAAATATTCTGTGAACAATTGATTCCTATTTAATTCATTTAGCCAATACTAATTACTTCCGTCCTCCCGTCCGGAAAGAAATTTAGTCAAAAGTGAGTGCAAACAATTTAATCGGTCAAATGATACTACTTGGTTAGTGTGGATTCCCATAGAAAGTTGATTGGTACTGTAACTTTTTCACATGAAACTACTTTTCTTACATAATAAAAACTGATGCCACTGTAGGTTTTTCATTCAAAACTTATTGTCTATATTAAACTCTCGGTCAAAACTCCTTGCTACTTATCTCTGTTTCAATTGATACTTTGCTCTGCGATATATTCTCAGGTTAGAATGAGCGTAGATGAAAGTGAATTAGTCCGAATTAATTGGCTACAAAAGTTTCACGGTAAAAGCAGAGCTATATTTATTTTTGAAGTTGGGTCAGAAGTAAGCCATATTTTAATTTTGAAGTGAAAACACATTGCAAACGGTAAAATTTTATTTTGAAATTAATTTAAAATTATTTTGATTTTTTTTCAAAACTGATTGATAAGATAACGTTTTGAATCAACACCGATTGTTAATATATTTTTCTTACTTAATACTGATTGCTGCCTAAAGTTTAAAGTTCTTCACTTAAAAGAACTATTATAATGAATTTTTTTTCTTTTAACTGAATGCTAATGCACGATTTTAATCCAAATTCCGTGCAGCTTCCGATCATATTCTGTTTTAATCTCAGGTTGTCCTAAATTTCATTGTTTCACTGAGAACAACCTTATTGATATGGTTAGTTTAAAAACTCCTTATATAAAAAGATCAAATTTGTTACTGAAGTATTAGTCAAATTAGCAAAAAATCTTCAAGATACTTGGAAGGGCTAGAACACCCACAAAAGCTTGTAATGATAATTCATTGTGCTTCATGCCAGTTATAGTACTAACCTTCATAATCCTATAATCTGGAAAAAGTGTTTTAGAGGAGGGAATTAATGAGCACTGGCTTTACGCAAAGGGAATTGACTTTTGTATACGGTCATGAACTCAAGAATTCATAAGCTTTACTGATATTTGTTTCTATTTTATAGTTTTAGGTTTTTCAATAAAGCAGAATATGCATAGAAGGTCGATTTTTACTAATAACATGGATAAGTATTTTCAATGGGATTTATTTGCTTTTACTGAAAAAAGGACATCTTAGAGTGGAATTTCTTAATGTATGTTCCCAAAATGTTTGGAGGCAGCGTATAATTATACAATATTTATGAATTGTTTTTATTGAAAAACAGCTTTCTTATCAAACTATTGTAATTGTAAAATTCATTTAAATTTATTATGACATCATAGAGTAAATCATAATTACCATTTAGTCTAAATGTCGCAAAAAGGAAAAAGTTACTTGTTCTGTAATTTTTTTCTGTCTTTGACAGATGAGTTGAAATGAATGATCTGTTCGAATGTTAACATACCCCAAAACTGGTAACTCGCTGGTGTTTTGCAATTCAGTGGTAACATCAATTTTATGACGATTCACATCGTAAGTCTAGAAACGCTTTTGTCGACTGTTCATTCGTAGATATAGAAAAGTATCATCCACATGTTGGTTGTCCAATTTGTTCTTGTGTTTCCTGAGAAATATTATACTGCGGCTCTCATAATGATCATGGTATTAAGGATGTTATACTTTTTGCCCCTCCAAAAATAGTACGTTTTCTGAGATAAAAGTTCCATTATCAACAAAGGTTTCCCTCCTGTGGTATTCTTTGAAAAAAGAAATTTTGTTAGTCTTAAAAACTGTGCCATCTCGTGAATACTAGCTCGTCTACCTTAGATCTTGTAAGATTAGTTTAGGTAATCTTTTCATGAAAAATAACTTTGATAAATCGTTTATGTTAAAAATTTAAAGTCACTGTTTAATTAAAACGCTTCCAACTTTTCTTTGAGGTGTTGGGAGTGTTCTTGGATGTTTTATACTTTTGTGTGTGTAATCCTGTATTTTACTTGCAAACCTCTTATATCTTTTGTTAATTTATTTTTGTTATTTTTCTCTATTTTTAGTACTTAAAAAAACAGAATTTTTTTTTTAAGATTAACACTTCACCACAAGATAACGTTTGGACCTTCAGCAGTGTCCTTGCTATTCAGATTCACTTACATGTTAAAGCCACTTGTATTTAACACACATACATACAAACATACATAGGATATATATACATATATGTATGTGTGTGTATTGTTATGGCAAGCAGTTATCAGCATCGCCCTATCAAATGGAGGAGTTCCGAAACACATCTTTAAGTACGGGAAATCCACATAAGCCCTGTTCCCTGTAAAAGCCGTCGTGCCTCTGTTGACCTGAGCAGTGAATTAGGTACCTGGTAGTCAGTTACCTTTGGATAAACGCCAGGAAGAAAAATGCTTTAAGGCTAGTAGCTTTATATCACAAGACCTGCAAAGAACCGAAAGTTAGATACTGGGTTGTAAACATACAACATACAAACTCGTGTATATATATATATATATATATATATATTTATATATATATATATATATATATATATATATATATATATATATATATCCTTCCCAGCTGGTTCCCAATTTTTTATGTGTTTGTGTGCGTGTGTTTTTAATATAAAACTGGGTATGTAATATATATATATATTATATATATATATATATAATATATATATATATATATATATATATATATATATATTACGCACGGCTTCGTCCACTTACCTAACTAAAGATGCCGAACAGAAACTGCATGTGTTACCTTTTAAATAATTACTGTTAAGTAGCTGGAGGCAATTATCACGAGTGATATCTTTTGACGCCTTCAGGTTATTTCCTCTTGTATTTCAGAAGGAAAAAATATGATAATGTTCAGTATTGTAATTATAGCGGGATGATTACTCTTTTAATAATGCATTATGGTTTGAATTATTAATGTTATTATTGATAAACGTCTGCGAACATTGACGTTTCAATATTGATAACAGGAGAAAGAGGCCAGCAGGTGAAATTTATGTATCTATTTTCTTCTTGCTTATGAACGATTTTGCTGATAAAGATACCTCCTATTATTATCTTCAAAGGATCCTTGCATTATGACTGTTAGTCCGGTGACTTTTATCTTTATTATTATTATTATTATTATTATTATTATTATTATTATTATTATTATTATTATTATTATTATTATTATTATTTGTTAAAAAGGGTGGCTGCATCGTGCAAATTGATGTTTTACTGAGTGTTCTTAATCTTTATTATGACTTGCTTCTCTTGCACGCTAATATGGGTCAATAACTGTCCAATGTTCATATTTTGGCGACTATAAACAGCGTTTATACAGCATGTTTATTCTCTGTAAAAGTGAAGGATAATGAGAAATGGCGGGGTAACCCCGTAGACATTCCAGCAGATTATTTCGGAGTATATTTTACTAATATTATTATATTATTATTAATGTTGTTATTGTTGTTGTTTTTATTGCTGTTTCGTTTTTAACTGTTATGATATTTTGTGTTGATTTCCTTACCATAGTTTTTATCTTTATATACATTATTAGTTTGATAAGCCATTAAACATGCGTCAATGAAAGAAGTATTGTGTTTCTAAGTGAATTTGGCCCTTAGGTTATCTTGATTAGAGTAAGTTTTGTTTTTGAGGGAAGGTATTCAGATATGTAACGTTACCGTAGTCATAGGTTTTAGAAGTCCTTGATTAATTAGTGTGCGATTAATTACTATTAAAGGACAAAAAGTTAGTGTTTAGCGTTCATATCCGATGGCAAATCATGGAATATAGACTAGTGGTTTAACCGGTATAAAATTAGAGGAGATATAGCTGTTCTTTGAACATGAAACTAGTTAGGATAAGATGGAGGAGTAATAATTTATGTTTAAACTGTCGAAATAGATTTAATATTTAAAATTTATACATAATCAGACTTTTGGTTACGGCACTTTGAAGTGAAAGGGATTTATTATTGTTTAAAAATGATCATTGTTGGCTAACTTTTAATCACTTACGTAATCTAGAACTTTTTTCCTCATTGAAGTTGCTACTTGACTAGCTACTAGGAATTCTTATGCCAACACACTGTAAGACTATGGGTGTTTGTGGAAAACGTGTATTCACAGCACTCCGATCGCTATGACATCGAAACTTGTCCCCGACTTTGTAAAGCGAGCATCATGACATATGTAGTTAATAACGGACAGTTATTATTTACGTTTTCACTGAATTATAAATGCAGTTTACTTAGAAAACGTACTTTTAACCAAAATATTATTCTTGGGTTGAAAATAAAACCGTTTCACTGGAATAATGCAGCTCATATGTTCAGCGACAATTGTCGTCTACCCCGTATAGCCCTCTTCCGCGGAGCGTAATAACGGCAATGACTTTCAATGGTAATATCGCAGTCAGTCATTTAATGTGGAAAATTTTATTGATTTCATATTTTTTCTACATAATTTGGTTCATTTAATTTAATCAAAAATTTGATTATGTTTCTTATTATATGTTGCTATTACTGTTACGATCACAGTATCATTATTATCAGTTTACCTTTATTAAATAACAACGATACCTGTGATTATGATGATGAATATATTTATTGTTATTATTATGATGCAACATTATACCGTATCCTAACAGAAAAATGATATGGATTGCCTCATTCAAACTAACTTCCGAATCCAGTATGAACCTTCTGCTCTAGAAAATAATACTTTACTCTTATTATTTCAGAACACATTCTCTAAAGCTAAAGTTACGTTACAAAATATGTGAAGTTTCCTTATGAATTTTAACAAATTGCGGAGCTACTTATCGTTGAAAGTTTACTGTTAGCTCTATTATAATTTTGATTATAAAATTTGAGGTAACGATTAAAAGAATTATATAATTTATTGCTTTACAGTTCCTCTTTGAGAAGCTGGTATTAAGCCCATGTTGTTAGTACCAATAATGGTAATATTTTCGTTTAAATATTCAACAAGAGATTCCCACCAAACGCAAAATACCTGTAGGTCCAGTTTCTTTCATAAAAAAAATAAGGCATATTAGAGAAGATTTCATCATGTCTTTCTTACTTTAGACCAAGGAGCAGAAGAATTTGAGTCCTTGTTATATGTGCGTGTATATTATATATATATATATATATATATATATATATATATATAAGTGTGTGTGTGTGTGTATAATATATATATATATATATATATATATATATATATATATATATATATATATATATATATATATATATATATATACAGCATATATCTCACAAGATTAGACACTCCGGGAACTGTAACTCCTGTTTTAGAGCTTGAACACTGAGTCAGTAGAATCATTTTATTCCATGCAGATATTATTGAGTTATTATAATATTTGTAGGTATATTTTGTCATTATTGGTTACTTTATTGTAGCATAAAATAGACATGAAGTGAAAAACGTGATTGCCTACATCGATTACGTATTTTACCATGATTATGTCAGTTGGCTGAAATTCTAAACAAATA
>NC_087203.1:82767403-82814903 GCF_015104395.2 Macrobrachium nipponense | reverse complement strand
AGTGGAGGAGTGCAGAGCCAAATAGATTACCTTTCCATCTTGGTTAAAGGAGCCAACAATAGCAATGTGACAAACTGCAAAGTGGTCTTGGGAGAAGCGTGTGTTAAACAGCGTAGGTTGGTGGTGATGGATTTTAAGATGGAGGAAGGAAACCCAAGAAGAGAAAAAGATCTAGAATTAAGATTTGGGACCTTAAAGGAGAAAAGGGGAAGCAATTTAGGAGGACTGTGAGAGAGAGAGAGATGTCTGAAAAGGGGAACATAGAATTTGGACAGGGTAAAAGAGGGAAAAATATCTTGGCAGACATGAGAGAAATATGCGTGGGGTAAGCAGAGGAACTGGTGGGAAGAATTAGCGGAAGTGGAGTGTCGAGATGAGAAAAGTGGTGGTGAAATGGAGAGGTGCAAGAATCAGTTAAAAGAAAATCAAAAGCATTTAAGGACTGGAAAGTAAGGCATGCACAGGGTGCAGAGGTAAGGTACAGAGACGAGGAAAGAGAGGCAAGGGTAGATTTGGCTATTGGAAGGGCAGCAGAGCAGTTGAATGAAAGACTGGGAACAAGAGAAGGAGAAAAGGATATCTATAAGATTTCAAACTTGAGGAAAAGGCAGAGACAGTACATGGGTAAATGGGGTGTCATCAAGGATAGTGATGGAAATATATTGTATAGGGATGAAGACATTAAGAAGAGATGGTGAGAATATTTTGAACAACTGTTAAATACTGAAAATACTGAGATGAGGGAAGCACAGAGGGTGGAGGGACCAGTGATGGAGATACAGGATACAGAAGTGAAGAGAGCATTAAGGAAAATGAAGAACAGTAAATCACCAGGTCCATCAGAGTTCCAAATTGAAATGACCAAATTACTAGGTACAGAAGGGGAGAAATGGATGCTGGATTTATTAAAAGTTATATGTGAAGAGGAGAGTCTAATGGTATAAATATACAAGCACAGCATGGATTGAAAGTTTTAGAGAGAACACTAGATGAGAGATTAAAAGAGATTGTAAAAATCGGGAACAGCAGTATGGATTCATGAGAGGGAGAGGGATGGTGGATGCCTTCTTTATAGTGAGACAGCTGAGACAGCTACAGGAAAAGCAGCTAGAGGGAAACCAGGAGCTCTATTGTGCATTTATAGACCTAGAGAAAGCATACAATAGAATCCCAAGAGAAGTGATGTTTTGGTGTTTAAGGAAAAGAAAATTCCCAGAAAAGTTGATTAGGCTGGTCGAGATAATATATAAAAGAACGAGCACTAAAGTGATATCAACAGTTGGGGAAACAGAAATCTTTGAAGTTAGCGTTGGATTACACCAGGGGTCAGCATTAAGCCCATTTTTGTTTGTGCTGGTCATGGATGTGTTGAGTGAAGAAGTCAGGAATGAAGAGCTGTGAGGGTTGTTGTATGCTGATGATCTGCTGATTACTGCTGAAAATGAGGAGGACCTACAGAGAAGGGTTGGAGAGTAGCAGGAGTCTTTAGAGGGGGTTGGCTTAACCCTTAATGGACAGATTGCTCTTCGGGAGTAGTAATAACAGGTTTGGGGTGGTGGACGGATTGATCCTATATACTCATGGCGACTTTTATACTGACTAAGATCACCAGTGTGGGCGTCTTAGGACTTCAGTAGTGCTTGTGACTTGACGGGGGAATGTTCTGCGGCTCTTTTTGTAAATTTGCTCGTAAATATACCAAGGGTTTGCTGTTGTTTTTTGTTCTTGTCTTTTACGATAGTATGTCAGTTGTAAATGTAATTTTACAAAGAAAATTGCGATGAAATATTAGAAAAAACATGTAAAAGTAAAAAAAAGTTTCTGAATCTTCGTTCTCGGTAAATTTACGTAAATATTTTTCAACAAATATGCCAAGAATTTCTTACTGCTATTATTTCTTATCTGTTTTGATAATGTGTGAGCAGTAATTATAATTTTACAAAATGAAATAGATTTATTTATTAGAAAAAAATCTATAATTTAGTAAAATTTACGATTGTCTTGTAAAAGAGGCCCCACAAGGAGTTGTAAATAGTAATTTTCAACTTCTCTTGGAAGGTAGGGAAATTTTGTTTGATTTTTTTTTCACCATGTGCATTTGCATATCTTCCTCTTTCCATTGATGTTATTTTTTTCACAAATTATCTGACCTCAGAGTTTACCCGGCCTGAGGAGCTGCATATTGATATATTTGCCTGTCCTGTAAAGGTTAAAGGTAAATGTGAATAAAACAGAGGTTTTGCTGAACAGTAGGGAAGATAGAGACAGAATAGTAATACTATAAAGAAGAGTTTGATCATAAAACAGACAGAAAAGTTTAAATACTTAGAATCTACTTCAAGCCAAGAGGGAGGATGTGAGGCTGAAGTTGACAGTAGGATAAAAGCTGCATGGGGAAGTGGAGAGAGGTAGCTGGAGTGGCATGTGATACGAAAATGCCAATCAAGCTAAAAGTCAAGATCTTTAGCACAGTGTTAATGTATGGAGGAAAAACATGGGCTCTAAGGAGAAAAGAGGAAGTAAAGCTTGAGAGAACAGAGATTAGAATGCTGAGGTGGATTATCGGAATATCGCTGCTTGAGACATTGGAAAATGATGAAATACGATGAAGGGGAGGCTTAGTAAAGATCACAGAGGTAATAAGAGAGCCACGATTGAAATGGTATGGGCATGTGTTGAGGATGGATGACGAGGAGGGAGTGAAAAGGGCTTGGGAGGAACCTGTTAGAGGAAGAAGATCAATCAAGAGGGAGACAGAGAATTAGATGGCGAGATAAAGTGAAGGAAGATATGGAGAGAAGAGGTTTGGTGGAGGATGATGCCTTTGATAGAAGGCAGTGAAGAAGGCGCATCAGGCAACCGACCCCTTAATGTATGGATAAAGGTGGGAAAGAAGAGTAAGTTTTTGTATATTGCAGTATGGGTTTCACTAACTAATTATAATTAGTCAGCTATCATAATTCAATCAATGGCGAACACAGAACTCCTGCTAAGGGGAACAGTTGTCTCCATGCAAGCCTTTTTTAGAATAAAAGTTACTTGCTCCCTTTCTCGCCTTCCTCAACAAAAGCACTCATTCAAGCTGTTTCCTCCTGTCGTTATGATGATCGATGCATAGTCTCAGAGGACTCTTTCATAGAAAATAAGATTTGTAAATTTTTGAAATATCCCCGTCCTCATAAAAAGCTGCCACAAACTTTCCACCTACAATGTCATTAAAACTTTCTTCTTTCTCTCGTGTATTCTGCCTCTCTCTGTTCGACGTGCGCCGTACTGTGGCCGTTGTCGAATCTGTCTCCCTTTCCACGTTTCTGTTCGCCTTTTGATCGATTGCTCTTGTTGATCATTGAGGACAATGATGATGTGTGGACGCCATTTGATGTTTCGCATACGTCACTGAAGAGGATTCGTTTGCTTTTGTTGTCTGTTATTATTTATTCTATTTCTCTCAGATGGGTAATAAATATTTTTTGAGAATCTCTCTCTCTCTCTCTCTCTCTCTCTCTCTCTCTCTCTCTCTCTCTCTCTCTCTCTCTCTCTCTATATATATATAATAGATTAATAATATATATATATAATTATATATATATATATATATATATATATATATGATATATATATATATATATACATATATATATGTACATATATTATATATGTATTTATATATAAACACATACATATCTATACTTCTATTGCACTTTTCTTCATACGAAATTATTTACAATACCATTGACTGCAGTTATATGAATAGATGATAAAAGCGACAATACTGGTGAGATCATTGGATGCGACGAATGCGCCACTATACTTAATGAGTTTGCTTTTCTTTCTTTGTATTATTTAGAATTTTCTCTTTAATTTTTCTAATTTTCATTGCAGGTTTACTTGCCTTAAGATGTTTTTCTTATGAAAGAGGGCGTAACTAGTTGTGTGTTTTTCCTGAAAATATGTTCTAATTTTGTGTTATGTTTAACATTTTCCCTTTTTCACCTGCGTGGGCTGCATTTGTGGTCCTTGAAATAATTGAGAATACTCTGACCTGATTCGTCAGATTGCTGAAATGCACGTGCGTATGCACATATACACACTTAAATATGTATGTGTGTGGAAAAACTCTCCTAAAGTTAAAAATCGGGAATTATCAACTACTTTTATTTACCACCTGGAATGATTACCTTCTTGTATATGGCCAGTGCAATTATCATTCAAAGAAGAGATTGAGAAAAATTTTTAAATTTTTCTGAATCACTTATTAAACATAATTAGCATCTGCAAGTATGCTAGATGGAGGTACTATCATTATTGTTAGTTAGGCAATCCATAAAATATCCTAAAAGATTCTGAATGTATTTAAAATATGAGTTAGTTCTGGATGTGGGCCCAGGAAGTATTTGTCAAGTAATTATAGATTTTTGTTGCTGAAAATTATATCTTTGTCATTATCAATATCGGTTCTGCTCCAGACGCTGGGAATAGGCAAAAGGAGAATTGAAAAACTTAAAATTCCTGCCATGTAATCTGGACATATTTTTTCCTACTAACTTACGGGAGGATTGAAATTATGACTATTTACGTCGTGTATTTTTAAACTACATCACATTATTACTTATGTTGATTTATGTAATATTTTAAGGTCTTTCTGTTAGTTTTTGGTATAAAAGAATAATGAATCCCTCGATGTCAATTAGTAAGAGTTTGAATTAGATTTACGAATAATCCTTCATTAGGAATTTACTTAGACATACTTTTATGTATTTTGCTCTATCTTTTCAGTTATTTATACACTTTGTTTTCATTTATTTACTTTGCTTGCAGTGTATAATTTTATCCCCGTTTCTTGTTTCCCTGGAATTACAATTACTCATTTATGAGAGAGAGAGAGAGAGAGAGAGAGAGAGAGAGAGAGAGAGAGAGAGAGATAGTCATGATGGGAGCGAGAAATTTATCGATAGAAGTGTGGAGATGTAGATAATAACGGAGAGAGCGCGAGTCAGATACCCATAGATAAATATAGAGGTTTTGGAAGCTTACATAGAAAAAGAGAGATATATGAAAATATAGCTGCTGAGAGAGAGAGAGAGAGAGAGAGAGAGAGAGAGAGAGAGAGAGAGAGAGAGAGAGAGAGAGAGAATGGTGAATAGATCGAATATGCAAAAATCGCCCATCACTAATAATCATCGATCAGAAAACCAATTGCTCAACTGCGGAACGAGGTCTTTTTAACCGGAATTGGCAGACGAACTTCAGGGGAGAATTTTTTCCCCTTTTTTCTTATTTTTTGTTTTTTGTTTAGCCGATATTGGGTGTATGAATAAAGGATGGCCTTGATATTTCCCACAATTATTACTTCTGTGATTAAGCTTTTGATAATTTTTTCTTTTTGTGGGAGCTAAGGCGTTGTAATTGTTATATTTTTTATTTAATTTTTCAAGACAAATTTTGTGTTCGTATAGTTCAAATTATTTAATTCTTTCAGCATCCGTATATTCCATTTAGTTTTTACTTTCAAGACACTTGTTTGATGAGTTGAATTTCGCATGGTTCATCTATTTCTTTGTTCACACTTGATTTTCATAAATTGTCTGAACATGTTTTTCTGGCTGTAAGTCTTTTTTTATGGCTGATGTGTAAGTCTCGTTAAAAATCTCCATTGTGGTAATTAGTTTTGTCATATGTGTTCCTGTACTCTTTTGATGAATTAGTTGTTCGTTTGACTTTTGATTACTTTTTTTTTATTTCAAGTTTTCTCTGATGGGGCGGTAACTACCGTTCCGAAGTTCAGAACAAAGTACCTTCATTTTGCTCGTGTGTATACGGGCCAGTGGTTTACTAATCGGACCCGGGCTGGACGGAAGCAAGTCTGAACATTAGGTTTATTACCCTCACTGTATTGGTGTTGCATACAGAGGAAACAAATATTCGGATACGCGTGATGTCATATTATGATTTTTTGTTCAATCGCCGTTTCTTATTTGTTTACTTGATTATTGGAATTTTTAAGATCCTTTTTCTGAATCCACTTTCAATTTAGGTAGGACATATCATTTGATGATCACAACGTTAATGATTACTCTCCTTCCTGAAGGGAATTATCATTGAAATTGTATCTTTCAAGGTGAGATTGCTTATTTCAATGATAACGTTCAAAACAAATTGATAATAGGAAAAGCTTACAAGCTAAATTACTTCTCCAATTATACTTGCAATTTCAATGTAATTGAATGAAACCGTACTTTCGATATCAATCTTATATACTTTTAAAGTATGTTAATAGAAAACAATCGCTTGCACCAAATACTTACGCCCCGTAGGGGGGTAGTGACATCAGTGCACCTCATGTGGTGCACTGTAGGCATTACTTAAGGTTCTTTGCAGCGTGCCTTCGGCCCCTAGCTGCATCCTCTTTCATTCCTTTTACTGTACCTCCCTTCTTATTATCTCTCTACCATCTTGCCATCCAGCCTCTCCTAACAATTATATTTCAAAGTGTAACTACGAGGTTCTCCTCCTGTTGCACCTTTCAAACATAACTACTCTCCATTTCGTTTCCAGTGTTGAATGTCCTCAAAGGTCCCAGTGCTTGGCCTTTGGCCTAAATTTTATATATTCAACTCAGTTCAATTTAATTCAAACAATTACTTGGTCGCTGAAATACTTGACTATAACATTAGCAAAACATTGTGTTTCAACAGTTATTTACTGAGATACTCAATTGCGAAATAATTTAGCAACAATGCAGTCGGTTGCTTCACATGATGACTGTAAATGTGGATATTTTCCAAGCAATATATGAGCAAATGCAGTAGCCTGAGGAAAAGTCAAACGCGTGCGAAGCGGTAATTCCACGCGTCTGTAAGCTTTAATGCAATAAGAAAGGAATATTGATCATTCTTAAAACCTTTTCTTTATAATTTTTAATCTACTGGCGCGTGCATTTGTCTGACGTATTAAATAGCCACAGTTACTAGTTTTAGGTAAAGAGGCTTATTTCCCACCAATAGGATCATTAGTAAACAGATAGGATTTCCCTCTTGGGACGTAATTTCACCATCAAATCATAATAGCATTAAGCTTCCGTGGACGAAAAATGACTTAGGGATATAGATTGACAGCTTATGATTTTTGTGTTGCTTATTTTTCGATTTAATTACTACCACTTTTGTTCCTGAAATATTAGTATCTATTCATTGTCAGATTTGGACTGAGCTGTATAAGATGACCTACTTTCCCCACAAACATCCTTTATTATTAGTTATTAATTAAAACGCACTATATTATATTATTCTATTGATTTTTGTTGTCATAACAATACATGATAAAAGCCTGTTACTGTCGTTTCATGTCTTCCCAAAAATATTCACATGCATTGCTTTTATAACTTCATCTGGTTCATCAAGCTGCATCAGAGAACTCTGGGATTTTCCTACATGTTAGGGACATAGGCCATGCTATGAACTGGAATGGGGTAGAACTGGTTCTCAAGGGTAGCTGTCCGTACAAAAGGAAGATGCTGGAATCTGCTATCATCAGTCAAACCAACAATATAAACCTGTCAGGAGGACACTGGAAATCGGATGACATCAGCGAGTTACTCCTTAGGCAGCTTCTCAAGCAGGTGTCCAAGAACATCCGACCAGCGGACGAGTCGCCAGACCGGAGTTAATGAGCCCAGAAGACACCAGGGAATAGTTTAATTCCCATCCTTCCTGGGTCACCAATAGAGACATACTATTACACCTACATATGCTTTTGTATATATCGTACTCTTGTAAGATATCCTATGTCCATATTTTACCTGCGCTCAGGAGCACAGAAGGAAGTGCTCGAAATATATAGTTGCAACATTCAAATAGTGTTTTATGGGCCTTTTATCTTCGTATATATATATATATATATATATATATGATATATATATATATATATATATATATATATATATATACACTATATAGTATGGATGGATGGATGGATGATCACGGCGGCCATCAATTTATACAATCTTCAGTCATTCAGTCAGTTATTTTTCCAGGATCCGTCACTTAAAGGATTTTCCACATGGGTCCCATAGTTAACGAATGAAGAGATATCTCAGTAAGAATGCCATCTCCACAGATGAATATTCTTCTCAGTAAGAATGCCATCTCCACCGAGAATATTCTTCTCATCGACAGCTTTCTTTCTTTCTCTCTTTCTTTCTTTTTTTTTCATTTGCAGTGTTTAAGATTTATTAATCCGTAGAATCTAAAAGGCATTTAAGATTCATCAAACTGCAAAATCTGAAAGGCTATGGCCTCGGGCGCCACTGCATATATGATGCTCTTTTAGACTCTTAATTGACTCGGATTCCCTTAAGAGGATGAATATTCAATAAGGCGATGATTTAGCCTTTCAGATATGATTCCAGTCTATTATGGCAGGTGTCACTTGGCGTTTCAGAAAGACTCATTGCGTCTAGGCAAAAAGGTCATTATAAAAAATAAATAAAAAAAAACTAGCCGCGATGGGACCAAACTTATTATCACTAATTTGACTTTCGATGATGTGACTGACACTTATAATTAGTGGTTGGTTATGGATATTAGGTTTATTCAAGCCTATTATCTGTGGGTATATATCTAGTGTGTGTAGGTAAAATACATATTTTCTTTGAGCTTTTAAAAGGTCCTGTAAATTGATTTATAGATATATGTATGTGTATATATATATATATATATAGATATATATATATATAGATATATATAGATATATATAGATATATATATATATATCATATATATATATATATATAATTATGTATATAAATCTATATATATATATATATATATATATATATATACATATATGATATATGTATATATATATATATATATATATATATATATATATATATATATATATATATATATATATATATATATATATATATATATATATATTATATATATATATAGATGAGCGTTAATGTGTGCTATCTTTGTCAAGCAAACTCGTATTGATTGAGATAATTTTTTATGCGTATTCTTCTATAACTTTTACATATTTAAAAGGATAATGCCATTGCACTAGGTATTATGATTATGGCATCATAGGAAATGTATGCGTAGTTGTGCTTAAAAACTAACATATTCATTTTCAAAGTTTTATCATGAAAGAGGAATATTTTATAAATGTAAGGTATTAAGTATCAAAAAGAAAATATTAAAAAATATCGAGAACTACCAGTAATATCACGTATTTATAAGCTTCTGAGAAACAGATCTGTAGCGAAACATGGGTACTAAATGACGCGAAAATATTTTGGTCTACATGACAGTGAACGTAGTCTCTGTCGTGACATACGAGTGAACGTCCATATAATCCAACTACAACACGTCAAAATCTCGACCTAATCCTCCCCTTATCCTTCCCATATTCATGCACCCCTCCTCTCCCTTTATGTTTTACTCTTTCATTATTAGACTCTATCTTTTTCTTGGTTTAGCAATCATGAAGGTGTACTGCCAGATCCCCATTTAGTGGCAATATCAGTTCTCAAGTTCTCTGTCGCCTTTTTTTGTTTGTGATTACTATAGCATGCTTTTTTTCGAAAGGCGTTTCTTATCATTGATATATGGACGTTCATAAACGCTTTATCTTTAGCAACCTAATTTGTTCCGGCTGCTATATCCTTCTCGTTCTCTTCGCCATGTAAAAGATTGAAATTTGTCTTTGGTTTTATTATTTTTGCGTCTCTGTTTTTTAACTTTTTTCCAATTTATGTTTTTGTTGGTACTTTATTTAGTTATTTATTTATCTTTTATTTTTCATAAAACTGGATCAGAACTATCAAGGTTGTACATACAGGAACTTATAGGCCTTCCGCTTAAGGGTTTTGTTTCGTATGTTAGCTCTGAACTTTCTTTAAATGTGTTTTGCATTTTGTTTCTTATATCATACTGTGTTAAGCTGTTTTCCAGACATCTTTGGACATAAGCAATTTATATCATAGCTATAAAAAGAAATGCTCGGCAATTTGAATCTGTATCTTTTAGTTCTTTCATTATGAGATTTGCATTTTCAATATTTGCTTCATTCATGAATGGCTATAAATATCCTGCGCGAAATTTATGGTTACTCTCTCGCAGCCAACACTGAATCTCTCTCTCTCTCTCTCTCTCTCTCTCTCTCTCTCTCTCTCTCTCTCTCTCTCTCTCGTACTTTACACTTTTAGTTAATAACAAACTGGTTACTATCACATCTATATTCACAATGGAGAATCAAAGATGAACTTGGTTTGCAGCTGTCGCAATATTGATTACTTCGTATACCTACAGGGAAGGTTATTCCACTTAGTTTACCAAGGCACACCACCTTGTCATCCACCATTCTCTTAATACTAAACATCTCAAATCGCTAATTTACCTTTTGTCCAACTATTAGCTCTTTTACTGCATGCTTTTCTTGGCATCATCTTTTCTAATAATTTTAATGTCTCATTTCACAAACACTACTCATTTTCCGAAATTCCGTTTTTTATATCCTTATTAGGATATCACCCCTTGTGCCATCAGCTTCTGCATTGAAACCACCTTGCAAAAGCACCTTTTTTTCATAACCAAACACAGATTCTAAGTCTTCAACGCTCTCTTTCATCCCATTTTATTTGATATCTTGCTCATATACATTTAATTACAACTGTTTTCTCTTATCACACTGTATTACAAAAAAAAACTCGAACTAAAACATTTACACGCTTTCTTTCATTCTTACTATCTCCCTGAACCAATATTATCAATAGTAATTTTGTGAGGATAAATGGAAGCCTGGAAGAAGGAGTAATAACTGTTAATTGGATGCTATTGCTTAATATGGTAAAAAAAAAAAACACATAATGGATGATGGTTGGATAAAAGGAGAGGTTGGGTTACAGGATAGGTACAGGGAGGAAATTATTAGTGTTTGCGTATATTACTTGGTAGAGAATCGAAATGTCTATTGAGACACAAGTTCTAATGAAAATATCATTGAACCAGTTATTGTTTATGAAAATAAATAAAAGGAAAAAATATTGTATGTAAAAATAAAATTTGGAAATCGGATGCAAATGCAAACAAAAGGGTCGAAGCTGTTGGATGATTTTTGTGAGGTGCGTATGTGATGTAAGAAGACTTGAAAAGGTGAAAAAGGTGGATATAAATAAGATGGTGGTAAAGCGTTTGGCTGGTATAAGTATGTATTGTTGGGGTTGAGGTGTTTTTTTCCACGTCAAACATTGCAGGACGAGAAATTTGCGAGAAGAATTATATATATGAATTGTAAAGAGGAAGGGCCGAAGACCTAGAGGGTGCTGGCTGGATAGATGGCGTAGAAAAGGCCATGGAAGGAAGACTCCTAATATCCAGGAGACGCAGGAATGCTAGCAAAGGCATTCTTGAATGAATGACGCAGTGTATGTAGGCGAGTTCTTCGTGCTTTCGATCATCATCCTGGGGTTTATGAAGCGTCTTTTTTTATATCATTATTATTATTATTATTATTATTATTATTATTATTATTATTATTATTATTGCGGGCTATCATCCAACATTGAATAGTTAAAATGGCCGAGTAAGCAATGTTTATCTTGTTTTTTTATACAACTACCCTATTCAAAGAAGATGGAATTTTGTTGAATACATGTACATTTCATTATTGCGGAAGAGCCTTAATCTTTTGAGGCTAATGACATCCACTCGGTAGGTTTATCTACCGAGGACAGGTGCCACAGTAATAGTATCAGGAGAACCCCGGACGGTATTGGTCTAGACTCTGGAGAGTGTCAGTGAATTTGGACAGTTATGATGTACTTGAAGAAACCGATAGAAACTGATCGTAGTGTAGTAGACCTGCTGGTGAAAGGAATAATAGCAATATCGCCATTCTATATTTCATGAAAGTCGCTCGGTTGGCTGTTTGAAGAAGCAGGTGGGATTTCCAGACTAATACCTTTATGGTTATTGTAAGATATTTGAGAGAGAATAGTTTTGGGGTTCTGAAATTGCTTGTACGTGGTGCAGACGAGAAGAAAAATGTGATAGTTGAATTATTTGATTAAAGAAAGCTTCATGTTTTAGCTCTTTGCGTACGAAGTTGAAAGTCTACGTGTATTGGAATGAAATATGTATAGTTGACCGTTATCAAGGAATAAATTAAACAACATGGAAACCCGGATTCAAAAATAACGAAAGGTATACAATCAATTGAATCAGAGTAGGAAAGGACAGAGTGGGTAGATTCACCTGCTACTTTTATGGCGTAATCCTTCTGATGCTATAACTCGATATCTACCTTGATTAAAGGCTTAGCCATTTGGACCAATGTTTTTGCATTGGAAATGCCAAGACGTTGAAGCGAGAAACCGTATGCCCTTATTTTACTCGGGTCTGACTGAGACTAAGAGAAGGATTAGATAAAGTTTGCGCCTAGACCCGAAGGATTATATATATATATATATATATATATATATATATTTGTGTGTGTGTATGTATATGTATATATGTATATATAATATACGGATGTGTACCAAACGGTTCTCTACAAAAAGACAAAGACACAGTTGCATGAAATTTTAATTATCTTTGCTCTTTAATCTCAACAGTTCGCATAGAATCACGCAAGTTCTTTGGATTCAGTGAGCCAGTATGGTGTTCGTGCATTCACTTGATTTCTGCTCTTCTCCATTCTTTTTCACGTCCAGCATAGCAAATGAGGTTTTCTGTTTCTTTGTTTCTTTCACTTCCACGAACATATATATGTGTGTGTCTGTGTATGAACAGTAACGTTGATATTATTGTCATTGGTTCCTTTTGCAGCGTTACATATGTATAAAGATAGATATTCACTTCTTATATTCCTGCATTTCTCTTTTCACTACTAAACAAGTTACCCTATAAGGTATAAGTTAGCTGTACGATGGTGATCTGATCTATGCTATGCGAAGGATTTCTATTTTTTTTTTTTTTTTTTTTACTCATTCTTAAATCATTCGTTCGGTTTTTATGATTTATAAAGAATAACGTGCATTAAGTGTTTATCATTGAATTTCCTTCGTCAATTTCCTTTTTAAGAAAAATCTTTATACGTGGATTTCGTTTTCACCGCTGGTCGCGCTCCCTTTGCCGGCAAGGAACGAGTATGGGGCGGAAATGAATTCACGTTAATATATGCTAGGTTAAAACCTAGTCTGGTCACTTTAATTTCATGTTAATAGTAGACAGTAAATCGCACTGTCTGGACAAATGGTGTCTCAGCCACATATATTTAAACCTTCCCTGGCTAGTTTTTTAAAGATTTTTTAGGATGCTTTTCTTTCCTTTTCAATATTTTTTTATGCGCTCAGGGTTGAATGAATATGTATTTGTCATCATGATTTTCAGTCATTGTCGTTACCCCTTTAAAATGGTCGTTGTCGCTGTTATTGAGAGAACTCATTCATCTGATTTTTGTTACCATCTGGACATATTGCTGCAATGCATACTATCCCCTCCACGTTCCTTGGATATTGGACTCCCCCGGAGGTTACCTCCCTCTCGCCTTTTTCCTTCTCACTGGTAACGGTAGCTTTCTATGCTCTTACAATCGCGGAACTTTTCCATCCATCGACACTTATGTGATTTTATGAAATTTAAGATAAACTCTTGTTTTGTTATGTTTGATGGTTCATGATTGCGGAATGCACGAAGAATGAACTGTGAGGGCAGCGGTGGCTTCGTTCTTATTTCAGAGCGTAGGATTTTCTTTACTTTCTGGGTGCGATCTCCATCCATTGTTTCGCTGTTGGATTGCCCCATTGATGTAAGAGCACTGTTACAAGAAAATTTCGAATCAATTATCCTTGACATCGGTGCACTTTATAGTTTTACGTTTTCAAGTAATGATTCCCATACTTAAATATTTGAAGGCCTATCTCTGACTCAAAATGTGACATCCTCCAACAAATGTCTCCTCTTTAGCTTGCTTTCTGTGGCGCGCTTGTGCGCTAGCACATACTCATATATGTCTAGATTGATAGAATCTTCTGGTCACTTTTACGAGATACGCACACAAGTGCAATAACCAACCTTACAGATACGCTCGTCACTAAGATCCAAATGAAGTACCAATGAAGAAATTCTGACATCCGGAGCCGGATTCGAGCCTTTATTTGTACGTCAGAATTTCTTCTTTTGGTTCCTCATTTTGGATCTTTGGCTTTGTAGTAACAAGGGGGTCAAAAGGTGTGAAGAGATCGAGAAGCTAAGAGGGCATTAGTGTTACAATTTGATATATATTTATATATATATATATATATATATATATATATATATATATATATATATATAATAATATAAGGTATACAGGAGCGCAGACATAACGAGGTTCAGGAGGTCCATTGATACTAAACATGAAGGCCAAGATTATAAAACGTTTCGCACATCAACTTTGTGCATCTTCAGTCTGTAAAAAGAGAAAAGCATATATTAAAAACTAAAAAAAGGATTCACAATAGTATTCATGTTAAAATGCAATAAAATATAAATAGTTAAAAAAGAGAAGAAGAACCACTGAGTACCAACCGACTAGAATGGAAGGAAAGCAAGGAATGATTTTTGAGAGAGCCAGGTCCAAGACGTTGACTATGCCAGATGTAGAGGTGAAGCCGAGGTGTTGTTATTCAATGGGGGAACCAGCCTTTTAATTATTAACGATTCCAAGGTAGTTAGGTGGTCCGGGTCTTTAATATAACCTATTATCGAGAAGTGCTGTTTTGATACATTTATTTTGCATTTGGTGGCATGATTCTTGATACTAGAAAATTCAGGATTACTAATTCTTTGACCTGTTCTATAACTGAAACCCATATGGCTACAATATCTCATCTGCAGTAATCTTCGAGTCGATCCCACGTAAGTTGCAGGGCATCCTGCGTATGTGAATTTATATACAACGTTGGGGATTATGAAGTCCTGCAGACGATCTTTGAAATTAATAAGGATTGTTTGAGATGAGTTTAATTTTGAGATAAGGAATTTCTTGTTCTATTATTTGTAAGAGACTGAGAGAAAACTTCGAGTTTGTTATATGTGGAATCGATGCATACATCAGTTTCTTTGGGACATCCATTAGCGGAGGAGGTGTTTGGATATAGTCGGTTGGTACCTCAGTGGTTTTTCTTCTCTTTTTTAACTATTTATATTTTATTGCATTTTAACATGAATGCTATTGTGAATCCTTTTTTTTTAGTTTTTAATATATGCATTTCTCTTTTTATAGACTGAAGATGCACAAAGTTGATGTGCTAAACGTTTTATAATAAATCTTGGCCTTCATATATATATATTATATATATATATATATATGATATATATATATATATATATATATATATATCGTGTGTGTGTGTGTGTGTGTGTGAGAGAGAGAGAGAGAGAGATGTTAAAAAGGTTTCTAGACATAGACAGCCATTGTCAAAATACGTCAGTATGTGATGGATTCCTATCCCTGTAAATCCTCAACAATTTTTCAAAAGAATGCCAAACCTATGTTCCGCTTGCTATCATAGAACTCTCCTAATCCAATTTTCAATTTAAATATTCACCAGTTTCATACCTTCTTTCTTATCCTAGAGCCAAACGTTTGCGGGAATAGTAACTAAGGATTATCGTTTATTTTTTTATCATTTTTGTGCTCTTATCCTTTGTTTCCGTATTCAGTCAAGCTTCTCAACTCCCAACTGTTTCTTCATTCTTCGGTGCCAGGCGACATTAGTACATTCCCTTGCACAATCCCATTGGTGTTAGCATAAAGAAAGAAAATCTGATCTGGGGAATTAATGTCTTAGGTATTTGATTTGTCAAAAGAGAAAATACTCTGAATAGATCATGTTTATTAACTTAATTTCTGCATTTTCTTTTCTTTGCTTCAGTTTTGAAGGATTAAAGACTTGTTTTTCGCAGTTGATTTAGGCCATTTTCATAGTTTCAGAGGAATTGTCGTCAAAGTCCTTGATTGCTTTTTCCTATTGAAAAGGATGTACTCGTCTAATTTTCATTGAGGGTAAACGTGATTACTAACAGCATCATAGGATATCGTGATTTCTTTTTCTGTATTTTTAATACGATCTTCCTTTGTTGTAAAGCTTCTTTCATTTTTTATTTCATTTTTATCAAAAGGAGGAAGAGCATTCATTGCCAGCCAAATCCGATTTTCTTTGTGTCACGACATGTTTCTTACATTTGCCTATATATTCATACGACAGAATAAATGCGATCGAATTAAAAGAATGACATCTTTTATGGCTGAACTGTGTAAAAATTAAAAAATAAATTCTTCTTCAAGCCATAACCCTTAATTTCCTAAGAACTATATTGGATTAATGTCCGGATCCATCTCAAAATCTATTAGCTCCGTGAAGGAAAATATCTTGGATCTTCGCCCGGATCCACTGGATTTTCATCCACCTATGTCACATAATCTATTGCCTCTCCTGAATAAAATATCCTGGGTTTGCATTCGGATCAGTCACAAAATCCGTGTCTGGTTCTTCTCTCCCCCCCGCTCCCCCCGACACGAAAATTGTCTGGGTTTGCATAGTAATCCAACAAAAGTATATATTACCTTTCCCTTAGCTCGTAAACCACCTTTCCGAAATCTCACTGAATTTCATGTGTGACATTAAGAAAAAAAAAATATAGATGTCTGTGAACAATAAAACATCGTTCAACCTCGCTGGCTAATGTAATATGGGGATCATCAATCTTTAGCATTTTAAGTATATCTTTGTCTTTATTGAATGTACGCCTTTTATGAAGAGGTTTTGCGTTTACTTTGAACTGTTTTGCTTAAACTAAGGCAGAAAGTTTTAAAGGGACATTGGTAGTAGACGGATCATCCAGCATTATCAATCATATTGGTCTGTCTTGAGAGAACGGAAAATAGTGCTAGAAATATCCCGTCTCCTTACCTCTCGGTCGTCAGAGGTTCTCTCCCAAGAAGAAACATAATGCAGTCTATGCAACGTACATCCTTTAAATGCTGAATCCTGGATATAATCACGAAAACTGTTATTTTTTGGAATTAATAATATCGGCGAATGATTGACAAACGCCATTTATTTAGTGCTAAAATTCGTACATGTATATTACTTGAAATATAAAATTATATTTGCTGTCATGAGCGCCAGTTTTATATTACCTACATTTTTCATGTGTAGGAATCTTCTGACAACATCAGGCTCTAATGAAGACGTGAATTATATACCTATCGTGTTTCGATGTTGCATCTACGAAAAAAAAGTACAAGGAATCGTTACATCCAAAAGGTCTCCAGGTGACATTTTGCAGACATAAGGTGAACTGGCATCGTAGGTGGTGTATGTATATATATATATATATATATATATATATATATATATATATATATATTATATATAGACACTTTGTTTTCACAAATATTAAACCAGTAATATCGTTTAATGTCGAATCCAGTGTACCTTGGGAATAATAATAGATAATTGTATCTGTACCAGTCGAGATTCGAGCCTGGGGATTTGTTTTAGAAACAATACATAATGACTAACCATCCAGCTATACGATCTGAATTCGAACTGGCGCTTTCGTTTAGAAGCAACGTTAAATGGTGACTTTGACTACCCTATAAGCGTAAGACATATAGGCCTATATATATATATATGGCCTATATGTCTTATAACAACACCGTGATTCATATTTTAATATATATTAACCGAATATATATATATATATATATATATATATATATATATATATATATATATATATATATATATATATATGCCTATATGTCTTATAACAACACCGTGATTCATATTTTAATATATATTAACCGAATATATATATATATATATATATATAATATATATATATATATATATATATATATATATACATATATATATATATATATATATATATATATATATATATATATATATATATATATATATATATATATATATATATATATATGGCCTATATGTCTTATAACAACACCTTGATTCATATTTTAATATATATTAACCGAAAGGGATTTTTTTTAGTTGATAAGAATTTCGTCGGCTCATGGAAGTCAACCACGGAACCAAGAATTCAGGACGCACATTGAAGCGCTTTAAACCACAAGGCTGTCATGAGATAGCCTTGTGGTCTACAAACTTTGCCTGTTCCCTTAATGAGATATTTAGAGGTGGTCTTGCCCTTTTGTTTCCCAGCAGGTGTTTTAGGATGTGAATGCTAGCCCAATATTTCCAAAGTGGCTATGACCTTCATTCAACTGATTTACAGCGGCTATTGCCCTTTGGTTATCGAAGTGATTTTCATAACCATTAGACGCAAGGCCTTATTTAAGACTGATCTGTATCTCGATGAAGGGCTCATCCACATTTTCCTCCCTCCCTCTTTCCTTGCTGTTCCCGGGCCAGGGCAAGTTAAAGTGCTTTGCTCGCGCTTTACTTACTCTCACAAAATGTCCATCAATTCACGTCCCCTATCCTCTGGCGGTTTTTAGTCACGTTTTCGGTTTCTGTTTAGTTTCCATTTTTAGGTTGTTTTGATTTCTGTCTCTGGTAATTGTCCGACTGAAGTCAGTCTTTCTTGTGTTTTCGATCGTACTGAGGATTTGCTATTGATGGTTACCGGTAGTGTTGTTAGTGTCAAGTAGTTTGTTGTGAATGCATGGCGCGGGTAATTGGCGCGGACTACATTTATTTCTTTGCATTTATCATCAATCATAATTTCTTGCTACTCGTGTACTTATGGGCTACGAATCCTTTTATTTTATTGTCATTGCAAGTTATGAAAGGCGGTTTAAAGAATTCGCGTATTCATTTTTATTACTATTTGTGGTGTTTGTGACCTTTTCGCATACTCTTAGGTAACAAAAAGTTGTTCTCTACGTACCAGCCCTTTTATGCAGTGCTTTGTTCATGTTTCTCTTTAATGAATCATACCTGTTCTTTTAGGTGACTTATAGAAATATGTACATAAAACCTAGAGGGGCGCCTTAGATGTGATTGATAATGAAATAATCATTGATTATGTGAAGCGTGACAATTATTGCTTTATATTTCGTGGTTCGTTATGTTATGTTTTTAAGTATATACCGTTCTCGACATGGCCCTTATTTCGTACTTCTCGTCTATTGTGAAATTTATTTATAAATTTCATTGAAAGTTATGATATTTTTCAAGTTTTTTTTGGGAAAAGACTAATTTAATATAGACGACCAATAAGTTTAGGAACATTGTTATTGATTAATAGTTCGAATTGTTTACGTGTTCCAGTCACAGGATGATGTTTTAAGTTACTTAAAAGTAAGCTTCAAAGAGTCATTACCTCCCCGGGGACAGAATATAATGTTTGTTTAAAGTTTAAAGTTTCTTCATGGACCGGGAAAATAATTAGGAGTAAAATAAATTAGCCCTACTTAGCAGGTGGCCGATTCTTCAATGTAATACCGCTAATGGCTCTTCTCCTTCACCTATCGAAAGTCAAACTCATATTCCGGTAAATATTCTGCAGTATTTACACATAGTTCTGTAGATTGGCTGTCTGTTTCTTGTCTGTTCAGTAGTAATTATATAAGTTTTATTCATGCCTAATCTGATTGAAAGTCTGTGTATGCAAGAGATAAACGCTTTTGGATAAGAAGTTTTGAAATCGGATATTTTATTTGGTACGATAAGCAATATTTCGATCGTTTTAGTTCACTTTTAGCTATATTATCTTATTTACTTAGGATTAGTTCTTTAAGCAAATATGTTGAGAAAACACTTCAAACTGATTAAACGTTTTGTGCAGAGTTTGATAATTATAAATACTTACGCCGACTGACGTCTCTTCATGGTATAGTTAACAAAACATTATTGTGAATTATGGCACTCTATAGCGGCTTGGTGCTTACAGCTATGAATCTGGATGAAGCCTCGGAGCTAACCCAGTAAGAATTTGTAGTGCTTAGACGGACTTGTATTTTAAAATTCTGCTTTTGAATATGTATTGTATATCACTGGAACCTCTCTGTATAGTTTTATTTTTAAATGTGTTTGTACGGTTACATAACTGTGGAGTTGTCTCGCCACAGGCCACATTACTTCAACATTTGTCCATATTTTGAGACGAAAATCTAAATCCAGTGATGAATAACTGAATTGTAATTTGAACGCTGCTGTTACTTGCTTTTGTTAGCTAATTCGTCTAGGGTGTAATTATTTTTGTTGCGTTCCTTCTGCATCTCTTGTGACACCAGATAACTTACAGTGAATTAATCATTGTTTATGGTTTTCCTTGATTTTCTACTTCTGAATCGTTTCTTCAATAGTAGGAATAACACGAATAAAAGTATAAATATTGCCTTCCATCTCATTATTTATCTTTAAACTGATATCTTCTTATTTCTGCAATTGCTCTTATTGTTAAACCTTTTGCTCTCGTAAAGGCATGGAATTTTGTTGGAGATCGTTAGTCTCTTTTTGGCGTGTTCAGTGATAATTGGGATGCCAATAATAAAGAATAGGATGACAATAATAACCATACCTCAAAGGCTTCTGCATCTTCTAAGTGATGTGTAAAAATGTATCGGATACACATTTGCCGGATGGTCTTGTATTATGAGCCAGTTGTCTCATTATACTGTGAATAACACAAATGGCTCCTCATCGCAATCCTGAGGAGTCACTCAAGGGGATGCTTCTATTTCGAAGTGATTCGGATATGATTATAGAAGAAAGGATATGGTGTGCTGGCATCAATTTATTCATTCCATCGTGTTGTTAGGTTAGGAAATGTTATCAATTCCTTATCCATAGCCTGGGAACTCATATGACTTTCGGTGACTAGTGATGAATCGCATGCCCGACGGCTACAAAGCTTAAAGATTGGCATGACTTTCTGAAACGTTAGTCTGAATTTTAGTATTCCCTTATTAAGGTTAGTCTTGAGGATTTTATTTATTCAGAAGCCAAAGCATGAAAATGGGTATTCATTTCAAAGTCAACACCATAACGTGAAATCTTTTATTCCTTTAATAACCATAGCCTGAAGACTACTATTCGCTAAGTAACCATAGCCTGAAAACTCTTAATTCACTTGGTAAGTTTAGTATGAAATCTTGTATAAATTTAGTAACCGTAGCCCAAAAGTGTTGATCTTAAGAGTGAAAAACCACATGTCCTTCAGCAGCTATGGCTTGAAGACGTGTATGCCTCATAGTAACCGTAAAAAGAGGACTTTCATTCCTTAGAATGATCCTAGAGTAAAGGCAGATGCCATGTATTAGTGATAGCCTGATGATTCATTTGATTTACCCACACAAATATTGGTGTATATATTATATATATATATATATGTGTGTGTGTGTGTGTGTGTGTGTGTATTATATATATTATATATATATATATATATAGATATATATATATATATATATAAATGTAATATGTATATATATATATCTATATATCTATCTATCTATCTATATATATATATATATATATATTATATATATATATCGAGCTACAAATGTCCTTTAATATCTAATTCGCTTTACCTCAGAATTAATAATTCCGAGGTAGAGCGAATTAGATTTAAAGGACATTTGTAGCTTGATGTATGTGTATGAATCACGGTAATATGATATGACTCATACATATATATATATATATATATATATATATATATATATATATATATATATATACTATATATATATGTGTGTGTGTGTGTGTGTGTGTGTGTGTGTGTGTACGTATGTAATATATTAGGTGTGTATATTTAAATCGGCAGTAATTTCATTCAATGAAAAAGTCACTTGGTGAGGCAGACCACGCAAGCCGGCCCTTATACAGAGCCATACAGGGCCACGTCTGAGAGAGGGTCTTGAGAGGCGAAATTTGCCTTTTATTCGTTGCCTCAACTCGCTCAGGCTTTCCCAGATGCCGGAGTAACGCATTTGCGGAGCGATGCTTAGAAATCTCACATTTTACATCAACTCAGTTAGAGAATTTAAAAACGGTGTAAGATTGTGTGATTGTATGGTCATGTGTGTTTCTAGGTGCGTTTTTCAAGGTGTGCATGTTTTTGTCTAGGTACATATGAAGTTCTTTTTTTTTTGTCTGAAATTGCAAATTTGAGTACGTATTTTTGATTGCGTGTTGTTTGTATGATTGATTGGGCGCGCAAACGTTTTCGCTTTTTATTTACAAATTCATGATGGGTATGTAAATGTTTTGGGTGTTTTCGTTTTACAAATAATAACAGATTTGTATACCAGAATATTCCCAGTGTCAGTGTTCAAGATCTCTTTTAATAATAATAATAATAATAATAATAATAATAATAATAATAATAATAATAATAATAATAATATTGATTATAATAATAAATTATTATGGATGTCCATGACGAAGGGCTAGGATAAATAAGAATATCCAAGAAATGTGTTACAGTATACGAGTATGGACATATATTCAAGTTCCATAAACAAAATTCAGCTGGAATGTAATCATTTACAGCTATATGTATGTATGTGTGTATATATATATGTATATATATATATATATATATATATATATATATATATATATATATATATATATTGTTAGTGTGTTGTGCGTTGAATATATATATAATATATATATATATATATATATATATATATATATATATATATATATATATCTATATATATATATATATATATATATATATATATATATTATTGTTAGTGTGTTGTGCGTTGAATATATATATATATATATATATATATATATATATATATATATATATATATATATATATATATATATCTATATATATATATATATATGTGTGTGTGTGTGTGTGTGTCTTATCTCATCACCGTGATTCATATACACGCATTAAGCTACAAATATCCTTAATATCTAATTCGCTCTACCTCGGATTAATACATTTTCGTATATGTTGACCGAAGGGAATTGGTTCCAGCTGATAAAAAATTCGTCGGCTCATGGGCGCGAACCACGTAACCAAGAGTTGGGGGAGTACAGGGAAGCGCTTTTACTCGTGGAGCTATCACGAGAGGTATAAGTTAACGCCGCCTCTCACCTACAAATCCCTGCTTACCTAACTTTCGTGCGGCATTTGCTGAAACATTCATTAGAATGGGTAAACCTAAGGAAGTAGCAGGACACATCGGAAAGTTTTTTTTAGGAAACTTTGAGTGTATTGGAAGATGAGGTTACAATGTGGTGACGGATGATTGTGCCTACTCTTTTCTATGGAAGTGAAGTGTGGATGTCGAGTACGAATGAAAGAAAAGTGGTGGAAGCTGTAGAGGGTAAGTGTTTTAATAATAAACTAAACAAAAAGATGGATCAAAGTGTACTGATATGGTTGAGTCACGTAAAGAATGGCAGATGATATCTTAGAGAATAGGTGTATACATTTAGAAGAGTGAGGAGGAAGGAGGAAAGGTAGGCTTAGAAATGCTGAAAAGATGACATGAAATTGGTATTAGAACGGAAGCGAGGGAATGCTTGCAAGGTTCAGGGGTATGACTGTGCTTGTCAGGGTGTTTGCCGCGCTATTGATAAGCCCTCTGTTTATGTGTATGAAGTCGCCGAATGGTGTACAGGTTTTTTCTCAGAGGGTGTATTCATGATTCAGCACGAATTTGGCAGTAAGCAATGTCTTTTCTTTTTAGGGGCTATCTCCCGTTAGCGGAGACGGCATAATGTTATTTATATGTGTGTGTGTTGGTGTTTGTGTGTGTGTGTGCGCGCGCGGGCGCGCGTGTGTGTATGTGTGCACACGTGTGCATGTAAATATGACAGTAAAGGCGACGCCAAGGCCGGGATACTCATGAGACAGAACCTGTGATGGATTAGAAAAGTTGTTCCTCGGAGGACAGGAAGGGTAATTAAGGAGAGCACTGAATTTGGCGAAAGTAAATTATTCAATTAATTTTGAATGATAAGCAGGGTAAGGAGATTTCTGTAAAACTGTATTTCATTCATCTTCTGTAAAGTACATCTGTGTAAAAGGCTTAATTTGAAAAATTATACTTTTCTCTCTCTCTCTCTCTCTCTCTCTCTCTCTCTCTACTACTACTACTGTTACTAGTACTACATACTATACTTCGCGAATTTAAATGTAAAATATAGATTAGTCATTCAATAGTACATCAACGGAAATGATACATACATATTTATAGATATATATATAAATATATTGTGTATATATATATATATATATATATATATATATATATATATATATATATATATATATATAGATATATATATATTATATATATATATAATAATATATATATATATATATATAGTGCCATTTCTGTTTCATTGGAATATAGTAGCCTTCGTTCACATCAGATGATTACAAACATCATAACAAATCGTCACATTATTCATTCGTCGCCCTTATGACATACAAACCATTCATTATCATTCTGATATGATTCATCGGTGTTTTTCGGCAAATCTACGTAGACTCTTCTGTCGTTCCTGGTTTCCTTAAAACTACGAGTCTCACACCAAACTCCCAAGATGGGTTACAATTCTTTCAGCATAGGCTTTTGTGATTGGCTTTTTACCTTTATGGGTACGGCTTCAAATATGATAAGTGGATGCAATAATGATAAATCATTTCGCAATCCTGGTGCAGTCTTGATCATTCATCTCCCCGCTAAGTACTGATGCTTCTCTTTAAAGGTCAACACATTTTATGAAGTTAAGTCATCTTTTTTTTATGATTATGCTAAAGATTTCCACATTTCTTGTGTAATTCAGTTAGTAGCATCTATTTCGTTCCAGTGAGAGGACTCGTGCAATCAGTCTCCTACGTCTTGAAATTATGCATATAATTATCGTTCGTGCCTCAGTTATTCAGGTTTTATGTACATGTTTGTTTGTCTTTATATATTTTTCACAATAATTTATGTGGAAGTTATGACGGCTGTTGCAATAATTTCATTCGTTTCATTATATAATTCTTTTCTTGCAATATTTTAACAGTATTATTGTTTATTATTTACGCCGTTATTATTAGCATAATTCGTTATATTTTTATGTTTCAAATCAAATATTGATAACCACTGGTGTTATAACGTGTAAATAAATCAGTCAACCACCACAATTTTCCTTCTTCTTAGGAACATTTCTTTGTTACGTTAATAACTGCTAAGCCATTGCGCATTAAGTGTAATGATCGACTTTCATGTATGAAGTGATATATGATTACGTCTAATGAAATGTATTTCAATTGAGTTATGGTGATAGGCGAATGAATATTTTGAACGTCTTGAAAGAGACATTTAATTAATGATCAAGATTACATATTTTTTATTTAGACGGTCACACTTAAGGATACATTATGGACAACATTGTGTTGATGACTTTTTCTATTAAAATAGTTTTGCCGAGAGAATGATATCTGATGGACGACTACTCGTATTTCAATTTTAAATTAGACTGGAAACGACAGCAAATGAAAGGTCAGTTAATAGACTCGATATATGCATACAGTACGTAAACAGTAACATAAGATAGACTCTTAATGGCTGACTATTTCAAGCAGAGCGCCATTACAGAAAGACTGGCTTTATTTTAATCAATAAGCATTAAAAAAACAACCCTCCGGTGATAACGTCAGAAAAATAACGCTAATCAACGGTTTATATCACAAAGATAAAAAAAAATACCATCAACAATCGTAAAAAAGAATCGATTCTTTTAGAATCTTGGTTTTTCCAGTGTCGTCTGACATTTCTAGCTCAAGATTATTTTTCACTCCACTGTTAAAGGTTAGGAGAGTGTTCCTCATGCCGTGTAGCATTTATGGGAATTTTGATCTCCCTTTGGACTGCCTTTGGACTGATGCTGCGTTGTTAATGGTGTCTAATAAAGGCAATATTTTTTTTGTATTGTTTACTTACTAAATGAAGCCCTGCAGATCGCAGTTGGAAAGAGTAGAGGATGTGCATTGGCAGGTCGCGAGAAAAAGTGTGAATGGAGATGCACCAATCAATGTTAGCTTGGTTATGACGATTACTTAACACTGAAATGTTAATCTTAAAAATATTGTAAGTTAGCCTTGAGCAAAACTCTTATGACATAAATACATTAGTGTTAGAAATGACAGTAACTTTATACTTAGCGGAATAAAAGTATAGTTACCAGTTATGAAAGTGCAGGATAGAAATAGAAATAAAACTGAATAATATTGATAAGAATTTGGTAGCTGATTTATAAAAGCTAATTAGGAAAAAAATATGTTAGTTATGGGGTAAAATATTAGAAGAGTAAAGGGACAGAGTCAATACTCGTTTAGTTGTTGGTTAATGCACAGGTCATCTTTTTACGTATAAGCACGAGAAAAAAAAAGGTGAATAAGATGAATATATGCTATTGAATGAAGTGAATCGTTGAATATCTAAGTGTCAATATTATTCCTCATTACAAGGAAACATGAAGATGCATATTTGATGAAATTTAGTAGTTCTTTGCTTATGAATAAAAGTTGTTCTTTGAGTAATTGAAACGCGCTCGTGTTGTTACAAATGCTAAGGTCACCACTTTGTTTATATATACATACTGTTATATATATATATACCATATTATATATATATATTATATATATATCGTATATATTAATATATTTATATATATATATATATATATATATATATATATAATATATATATATATATATATATATATCACCAAAACGTACGCCTCCTCTTCTATAGATGTGGTGCAATGAAGGTAAGACCTTTAGTCTTTCAGCAAGTCCTTAAGGGTCAGGCCTTGCTACCTCGCACCCGTTTTGGAACAGCTGTATCCTTATCAGCAAGCTATAATTATATATATACATTATATAATTCAGTATGATATATCTCTCCTCTATTTCAGTTCTTTGAATATTCTTAATGAAAGTTGAAATGAATCTTTCACTTTTATCATTGTTGGGGGTGTTTTTTGGTTTTTGCAAACCTTTTCTGGAGAGATTGCATTGTTAAAACTGCCAACTAGGTCTTTAAAAAAATAATTAATATATTGTCAATAAGTTTTAATTTCTTTTCTTCATCCCTGTTATTGAAGCTTTATGCTGCAGTTATTCGTTTCTGTTTGGGGCATTTCTTACGTACATACTTGCAGTAGTTTGTCTTTTGTCCCTAAGACAGTATGCTTAAGCAATGTCCCAATCGCTACCATTTCCTCATGTCTGGATCTCCTTACCTTAACAAAGTGATTCTGATCACTGCTTTATTAAACTTGCGTTAATGTATATTTACATGAATGTATATATATATATATATATATATATATATATATATATATATATATATATATATATATATATATATATATATATATATATATATATATATACACATACACCCACTGAGCAATTTCACGCTAGACTAGTTTATACATTATGACTTACTATCTAGAAATCGGCAATGTGAATGTAAGACATCACTATAAAATATATATCAAAGGTTACCAAAGGGGCCTCCATGAAGCGGGCTGGTTCTGCCCATGAAACGGGGCTGGGTCTGCCCGTAGACTTTGTAACTAGATGAACTTGATGCATTTATTGGTATACATATGACTTATCTGCAAAAGAATACTGTAGAGGTAACACATCAATGGCACCAAAACGGGTGGAAGTAGGGAAGGAGGTGACAGAGAGAGAGAGAGAGAGAGAGAGAGTGGAGAGGGTGTTAGGGAGGAAAGAGGGAAAAAGTCCCCCCCCCCCCCCCCCCCCCCCCCCCCCCCCCCCCCCCCCCCCCCCCCCCCTCCCGGGCAGCGCCGGGTGGGTTAGCTAGTGTTTGTAGTATAAACATATGTATATATATATATATATATATATATATATATATATATATATATATGTGTGTGTGTGTGTGTGTGTGTGTGTGTGTGTGTGCGTGCTTATTTTTTTCTCAACTTAGGCCGAATCCTCAAAGAGGTGATGGCTGCAGAAAAAAATAATGACCAATGCCATATTTATGCCTAAATTGGTGAATCGTGGATGAACCTCTTGTGCAAAAAACCTTCACAGCATTAATTTCTTAAACTCATACGCTGAAGGTTTATCAGAATTGCTTCAAATGCGCCCCCATCCGGCCCGCCCCACGTACACACACACTCACTTTACCATTCATTCCATTTTTTATACTCGAACTCTTTTGATATTAAGGTTCTTCTTTCCCAATATCTCATTCACAACTACTATTCAACCCTCCCTTGATCTTCCCGCCATAAATATACAAATGTACATGCCTACATACACGCACGCATATATATATATATATATATATATATATATATATATATATATATATATATATATCATATATAATATATATAGTTCTCTTACGCTTTTTATGGTGACAGGTAAACATTTTCATTGCCAGGAAGTTTATTCCAGAAATGTATGCTTGTACTTTCAGTGGTGCGGTTTTTGAGAAGAAATTTGAACCCCCCATTCTTATTCTTATATCTTTTCATGGCGACACTGTGTTCTGGTTATTTTGTAACTAAATAAACGTAGCGTTGAAACAGAACTCCTCTTCCCCATCAGATGATTTTGTTGTGATACTCTGGTATATTGTATAATTATGCCTCCGCTCGCTCTATAGTGCCAGAGAACAGTAGCATCAAAATTCACCCCTTTCATCACTTCTGACATTTATTAATATTTATACCGGGTTAATAGGAGAGGCGCCCTGTTTTAATAGCCATGACCACTGATAGAATGATGCATTAACTGTTCTCACTGTCGATCTCTCATGATGCAGTGCTGCTTCTGTTGTTACGATATGGACGTTCACTTACACACATACATACATACATACCTTTAGGTCTTAGCAAGTCTTTGGAATGAAGATGGTTGCTCAAAGCTCTTCTCCACTCTGTGCACATCCCTCCACGGTAAGATTTCATTGTGTACCGTCATGATTCCGAGACACGGCACAATACTTAGTGCAAGTCCTGACAGATACCGTTGTCCTCTGTTGGCCTAAGTAGGGAGCCATGCACTTGGTAGTTACTCGGCTGACGTCGGTTGCTCTTAGGTGGCATTGGGCGTGTGCTCCGTTACAGTCCCAAAATTGCTAGCCGAAAACCAAAGGAAAGCTCCCTCCAGAGAGGTCTGCTGAGGGGCAGGAGTTGTTGTTTGTGTGTTTGTATGAACGTATATATATATATATATATATATAGTATATATATATATATATATATATATATATATATATATATGTATGTATGTATACATATATATACGTATATATATAATGTGTGCGTGCGCGGGCGCGTGTACTATATACATATGTACTAGCCGGCTCCCCCAGCTAGCACCTAGCGGTGGGCAACCGTAAGTCACCAATGTTTGAACTTTAATATCATCCTTATTTTTCATCGGAAAAGAAAAGTAAGAGCCTTTTTGGAATCCTCGTGAGGATTTCTGACATAACTCTGTTCATTTCTCTACAACTAATATTAAAGAAGTTAGTATGGCCGGATATTCGGATCTAAACGGCACCCGGGAAAAAGCCGTCATATAAAATCATCGTTAGTTATTATCGCAGAAAAAAGTGAGAACATATTTGGAATCCTCGTGGAAAGCTGTATCAGAATCATGCTATCTTTTTTCTCTATGAATAATAATAAAGAAGTTAGCATAGCCGGTTATCCGGATCAAAACGGTATCCGGTCAAACATCATTCCCTATAAAGTCTACATTATGTTCTGACTTTGGTTCAACTCGGTCCAGTAGTTTCGCCGTGTATAGCAAAAATAGTACGCATATACATTCATACTTAGTCGGACCATCAGCTTTATGTATAAGATGCTAATATATATATATATATATATATATATTATATATATATATATATATATACATACACACACACACACACACACACACATATATATATGTATATATATATATATAATATATATGTATAATATATATATATATATATTATATATATATTATATATATATAATATATATATTGTATGATATATAGTTCATCTTAATATTAGCAGGCCATAATTACAGGGCGTAATTAGAAAGCTTATTGATTCATGCTTGATACTATTATGAAGACATTCTTAAAAATAATATGCAATGATGGTTTCTAATCCCGGTATAAATCAAAATATAAAAGAGTGTTACCACAATCGTTTTTTATATAATGTACATAGTCATGAGAAAGAGTCCAAAAACCCCTTTAACTTTTTTTAGGAAACTTCCATAGATTAAATACGCGCAGAAAATATGCCTATAAAAGAGAAAAAATAGTAAAATTTACTATAGAATATAAAATAAGCTAAATTATTTAGAAATACACCTCTGTTCTGTATGAAAAGTAGGCAGTTGAAGCTAAATTGTACAATCCAGAAGGTATATTAATATACATTAATAATTCATCTACAAATTACACAGATGCAGTAAAAAAAAGGTGATATATGAGAAAGTCAATGATCGAGAGTATGAATGTTTGATCTAAAATCAATATGTAGCGAGAGGATTTTATGATTTAGAAAATGCGTAAAATTGCCATGAGTATCGTGTTCATGTTGGCAGTTAGTGACATATCCCTTTGACTGGGCTTTGTAAAGATCATTTTTATGGCAAGAACTGGCATGTGATGTTATCGGAAGCTGCGTAGTTGTATAGTTTGCAGAATTGCGTCAAAGACAAATAATTAGATCGACCAATACGACACTTCGACAATTTCTATGCCAGCTATTGAATATTACAACATAAGAAAATATATATTTGAAGACTGAGAATCAGACTCTAATGAAATATTTTAAATATATGTGCTGTATCATGTATTTCTTTACTCTAATTTATGCTGTTTCTTTCAGAAACACGCACGTATAGACGCAATATATTTATGTGAGGTTGTTTTTATGTTTGTGCGCGGTGCTAGGCGTATGTTTTCATAATAAAAATTATTTTGTAAAATTGTAGATGTTTCAATATTAATTTATATGTAGTTGTTTTGCTTATCACTAAAAATATTTCCTTTCATTAGTTCATGTTTACCGGAAAAACTTGAACTACGTTCATTCAGATATATAAATCTTAATGACTATAACGCGGGAAAATGCATAGTTCAAATTGCTTGAATCTTATCCTTGAGTATATGTAACAAATATTACAACTGGTTAGTTTTTTTTACAAGTTACAACTTGGAATCAGAAAAGTAATTCCATTCTAAAATACGGGTTGGTTGGCTGGTTTGGTGAAACGTGTTCCAAGTCTCTCTCTCTCTCTCTCTCTCTCTCTCTCTCTCTCTCTGTAAGCTTTCATTTTGAAAACGTCTACACGTGTTTGTTGAAGTTGGCTTATATTTAGATGAAATCTGAATGTTGTGTAGTGGTTTATTTATGCTGTGTGCAATCTGGTTCCTCACGTAAATAGATATGCATCTTGTATTTACCCTAGGTTTTGTGGGAAGTGTTGGAGATAGCCCCTTTGATTTCTGTGACGTCATTCGGTGTTTACAGAGTTGTGGAGGTGTGACCAACCTACTACCTATGAGAGGAATTCACTTTTGCCCTTCATACTTAAATTTAACGGGCAATTAGAGTCAAGGCTGGGCAATTCAACCCTCCACCTGAAAGGTCTTTTCTCCCTTCAAGTTACCTTCTTATCACCAACATACCCCTGTCATGCTTTCGATTAGTGAGTTCGAGATCTGAATGATCATGGGCAGTCTCCTAATTAGTAACTTACTGCTATTCATCAAAATAAGTACATATCGTTGGTGACTGCAAACCTCTGAATAGTAAGCCCAGGCTTTTGTTAATTTCATTATCTCCTTGAATTTACGGTTTTCTCAAGTCATGTTTTGAATGAGTAAGCCGTGGCGTATGATTTGTGAGTTAATTTTTTTTTAGTAAATCAATTCCTTCTTTTGGTAAATTCTGCTTTTATGATTATTAAATCAATCATTACTATGAGGCGAATTCAATATGATATACAGTAATAACTGACATTTTTAAACATGGTCTGAATGACAAAGTACTCTACTTAGAAGAAAGAAAATTGTCATATACTAAAACACTGACACTCGATAGCGAATACTAAGCTGGAAAGGCCCCCCACCCACCAATGATAATAAATAAATAGATAAGTAAAATCATAAATAAATAAAAAGTAGTGGGAATGAAGATAAATGTCAACACTTATGTATTTGTGTCTTATTTGTAGTGTATTTGCTTTGAATTTCGGAAGTTTTACAACGAGGTTCTTTAATACTTTCCCTGCGACGTGAGTGAAAACAATGGCGTGCCGTTTTCCCTGCCGGCAGTTAAAACGTGAATGAAGGAAACCCGTATTTCTAAGTTCTCATGCAACACCGCCCCATGATTTCAACTCAGTCTACGGAGAGCTTTATTTTGTTCAAGCGAGAGTTAGAATATAATGTTTTACATGAGTCATCTCACCTTAGAACTGCAAGTCAGTATTATGTTAATATTAGTTTTATTTTTTTTAAGATTCTTACTAGTAATAGGCTTTTGAGGAATAATGTTTACATACGTTAAACATCTTTAAATATGGAATCTTGAGGAGAAAATATGTTATTTCATCCTTATATATATATATATATATATATATATATATATATATATATATATATATATATATAATATATATATATATATATATATATATATATATATATATATATTGGCTACATTAATTTTTTGGGCTAATGCGATTTCATTGTGCACTCACTGATAAAAGACAAACCTTCTATTTGTACATTTGAACCTCAGACCTTTGACTCGTAACACTAACATTATATTGGAAAAATTGTTGGCCTAGCCAATCAGCTGGTTCTAGGTGAGGGCGCTGCCTGTAATAATAATTATAATATACATGAATTACGGATTCGTACTGGAAAAGAAATTATCAATGAATAATCCAAATAGAAGTTTTTGCGCATCGCAATCCGGATTATATTGTCTATCATGTGAAAAAGATACGTTAGCCTTGCAATTTTCAAAAGAAAACTGAAAATATATACGAATTTTAGAACTCATTATTATTATTATTATTATTATTATTATTATTATTATTATTATTATTATTTTTTATTTATTATTATTATTATTATTCACAAAAATCTCATAGTAGCATGAGTCACTAAAATGGTGAAGAAATCCAGTGGTGTAAATTTTAAAAGTACAAATATAATAGAAATATATTTACAAACGACAGATTTCGAGAACCTACTCGATTCTCCTTATCAATCTGATTGAAAAGGAGACTCGGGCAGGATTTGGTCACCATTATTATTATTATTATTATTATTATTATTATTATTATTATTATTATTATTATTAGTTCTTTTTTTTGTAAGAAACACCATATTCTTTGGAAGCTTGAATTTCAAGTCAGTGGGCCCGCTGGGCTTGTTCCATATGAATAGGGTCCATTTTTTTAATAATAGTAATAATCATACTGTTTAAGTTAATGTTCTTATGAACGTAACTTATTCACATGTGTCTGTATCAAAGAATTGCGTAATTATATTATATATTATTTTTTATTATAGCCCCACATTGAGAAAGAGCAAGCAGAGAGAGAGAGAGAGAGAGAGAGAGAGAGAGAGAGAGAGAGAGAGAACGCAATCAATTCCATCATCAAGACTTTACTCAGTTTCCCCTTCTCGACACGTTCGGACTGTAACTTAACCCAACATTATTTTTTCTATTCTCTTTCACCCGGAACTTTCGAGCATTAAGAAATGGAACGAGTCAGCGGTTTTTTTTTTTCTTTTTTTTTGATGCCGTCACTTGAAGATATTTGCTGACGATTATAAATAGATTTATTTTGCACCTACTTCCTTTTCACACGTAGCCAACGATTATTGATGGAGGCCTTGTTCGGTATGGGTTGGTGTTATGAAATTCATCATCGTCCATTAAGAAATTGGCATCGAGACTAGCTCAAGTAAAACTTGTTCATTAGTCTAATGATGAAAAGTTTGTTTATTGAATTACCACCGACGTTTCCTTAAGTTTCTTTGAGCGTTACTTGATCCCTGTTATGATAATTTATATAAACATGAAATGTATACCAAGTGCACGCTAACAGTATATATATGTATAACTACACATATCTATATCTATATATTTTAAAAGGCACGGTAGTGAATTGTTAATCTCAGCTCTTTCCGGTTAGAGACAAACGGTCAATGACTTGTTATGGGGGATAAGTGCTAAGAGGGAGGACTCACTGATTATTTGTGACAGAAGCGCCTCAGCGGCGTGGTTGGCATAGTATTAGCGTCCCACCTCGGTGGTCGCGGGTTCGATTCTCGGCCATTCCATTGAGGAGTGAGAGACGTGTATTTCTGATGATAGAAGTTCACTCTCGATGTGGTTCGGAAGTCACGTAAAGCCATTGGTCCCGTTGCTGAATAACCACTGGTTCCATGACACGTAAAAGCACCATACAAACAAACAAACAAACAAATGCCTGGAAGAGGTGTTGCAAGGTGTTGCAAACCCATCAAATAAGGTAACGTAAGAAAGAACTTTAAAAAAGTTAACCTTTGAAGTGATAATTATTGTGTTGGAGAAAGAGAAGTGTGGTGCGGTACACATTTTTTTTAACTAACTTTCATGGTTAAAGTGGTGTTATAATTGTGGTCTCTTTATTTCAGATGGGTTTAAGTCACCATATAGAAAAATGGATTCTCTAAGACTTTTATTGACTTATTAAAATGTTATGGTTAGTCGGACATAATGAGACAAGAGGGGGTACTTACTTAAACATGATTTTGAGAGGAAACAATAGTTTAACGTTAATTTTTAGGTCAGAGTCAATTCATTTTATTCCATTTTATTAATTCATTTCATTCCATTTTAATGTTAGCTAATTTGGGAAATAAAAAGTATATTTTGTAACTACGGAATTTATTTTCCTAGCTTGCATTTTCAGCTAACTCCCCAGAGTGATTCTGCAACGAACGAGGTAGGGTTAGTTGCCAAGTAGCAGTTTATTTCATTTTATTTAAACAAGTGACATTTGATCTTAAAACCGTTCAAGATATATATATATATATATATATATATAATATATATATATATATATATATATATATATATATCACCATGAGCTTATCTACCTTTAGGGGATGGCACCAGACAGGTATCTACATACTTATGTTTACCACATCAGATGCTAGTACCCCTCTACAGCTGTATGGACTAAGGGGTGGTAGACCGGGAGCTTTATCCATACCGACTACGAATATTCCAAACGGGAATAATAATGTATGTAAATTTATTTGCGATATAAGTACATATATGTATATATGCATATACATAAATCTTTATATATGTACATATATATATATATATATATATGATATATATATAATATTATAATAAAATAATATATTTGTATAACTGATTGATTGATTGATGGTGTCTACTAAGCCTGACGTTACAACATCTAGGTTATTGACTGAATATCGAAAGTTTGGAACTGGATGAATATATGAATAAAGGTAAAAGCCACAAAGGAAAGTGAAACAGTGGAGTAGCTGCAAGATCTTTCGACGCAACGTCCTTTACTTAGCAGACTGAAATACATGGGAAACTGAGAGGACAACGATGGGTCGTATAAGTGACAGATGAGGATTATAAAGGAAATAAGTACCTAGAATCCAACACCCCTGGAGAATTAGTAACCTTCCCCCCAAAAAACATGGGTACAATTTAAGAGGTGTACAAAAAGATTAAGTCCAACTGCTCAGACACATGGACAACTGACCATATTCAAACTTTTGGTAAACAAAAACTTTTGTCTGCAAGATAAACTTATTCACAAAATATTTAATAAACATACATATGCAAAGAAAATATCTATAAGGCAACTAACTGTATTTAAGTCTGTGATTGTATCTTTCAGGTCATTCTTAAACATGCTACACATACAAGGGTCTAAATGAAACAGCCCATGACTGACACTGAATTTACAATGAGAAGTAAGTTGTATAATGACAGGTTCTAAAAGATTTCGTGATAAGACATATTTTGATCTTGCAATTACTGAACTGCCACTCCAATTTATCCGGTGGCTGTTTTCACTTCAATTAATGAATATTGCATTGGATCTTTGCCCAGTTTTGACAGAATATTTATGCGGTTTGATTTTTACTTATAATCACTTGCTAGATTAACAGAAAAGGAGGGTCAGTCCTTACATCGAATTTTATAGATTATGTTGTTGCTTTCCCTGGGGCCATTTTATGTTACATTCCTTTTAGTGAGTTATTATAAGAAAAAACGAGGTTGACAGTAAATGATTTTAACAATGTTTTTATGGTTTCAAAACCGTTAAAATAAGGCAATCTGAGAATGTTCTTAGAAGTTTCTTTCTCCGTGTTATTTACACTATAAAACTTTTTGTGGGCTTTATTATAGCAATTACCTAATATATGGGAAGGATAACATAAATCTGTGCCTATTTTTCTTTTGCATTAAATTTCTAGAAAGGTCTTAAAAGTAGGAATCGAACAGCATAAATATTCTGTCAAAACTGGGCAAACATCCAATGCAATATTCATTCATTTAAGTGAAAACAACACCGGATAAATTGGATTTGCAGTTCAGTAATTGCAAGATCAAAAGATATCTTATCCAGAAATATCTTTTAGAATCTGCCATTATACAACTTACTTTCCATTGTAATTTCAATGTCAGTCGTGGCCTGTTTCATTTAGATCCTTATATATGAAAGTGGTTAGTTGCAACCCTGTATAATCCAGTAATTGTCTTGTCCACATGTCTGAGCAGTTGGACTTAATCTTTTTGTAAACCTCTTAAATTGTACCCATGTTTTGTTTGGGAAGGTTACCAATTCTCCAGGTGTGTTGGATTCTAGGTACTTATTTCCTTTAAAATCCCTATCTGTCACTTATACGGCCCTTCCTTGTCCACTCAGTTTCACATGTAGGTTAGTCTGCTAAGTAAAGGACGTTGCGTTGAAAGATCTTGTAGCTACTCCATTGTTTCACTTCCTTCGTGGCTTCTACCTTTATTTATATATATATTTATGCATCTCCTGATTAAGGGCAGGAATACTGAAGGAGATGACACAGTAACCGTTTATTCCAACGTTTCATGACTCGTAATCAATTATCAGGGAGATCTAGGACCATGAAATACAATACATTAATATGAATTCATTCAAAGAGCTATATACAAAACTTGACTTTAAAAACGTGAAATGCGCGTGCAAAATGCTGATAAAGTTGTTAAGATCAAGCAACATATATGCTTTTACATTCTCTCTCATTAAGTATGTGTTATCCTTCCGGGTCTCAGCAATGATTTTATGATGAATTCGTTACCACCATGATTTTCTTTACTCAGGTGTGACCCAATATATTCCACCGTCTACCATGCATCTGTTTCGCTAATTAGGTTAAAAGTGGTGCAATGAAGTTTAATTAAACGTCCATCATTCGTTAGCCTCTTCAGGGAATAAAACCGGAATCCTTTCGCTGGATGGTGGTTATCATAATGACTGGATCAAAAAGAGAAAAACTACTATTTTACATCTTGTTGAATAGTGTATGGTTTCAGTTTAATTGAGTGAAATTCTTTGGACAATATGAAAATCGCATTTGATTAATTTAGTTTTTCTATAACATCGCATGCATTTATCTTATATATCTTAAATTAATGGTTCAAAATAATGGACTTTGTTACGAGAGAGTGTACTATATGCCTAAATGAATTTCAAAGAAAAACCAAATTCAACCAATGACTTGATTTTTTTTTTCACTACATGACTTTTTATTTCAACAGTATTCTAGGTATTATGTACAGAATGAGAGAGGACGCGCAAGCCATGATATTGGCGAGTTTTATCTTTAAACGAAGTTATGAAATAGAAAGCTAAAGCTGCTGATATAAGAAATGGTGTATGAAGAAGGCAATGTTTATGAATGCAAAACTGGCTTTAAAATAGAAAGAATATAGCAGTTAGGAAAGACTAAGGTATCTAATTATTATTAATATTATTATTGTCGAATGGCTATCTATCTATCTTAAGCGAAATACTAACAGGTGATGCAAACATGTATCATGCTGGGAATTTATCGCCACTTTAGTACATTTTGTTATTACCCCATTTACTTCAAAAACAGGTCATTTCTAATAATGTAAAACCGCACGAAATGTCATCATGTAAATACTGTATTCAACTCGAACAAAGATTCTCTACTGTTTTTGTTATCTAAAGGCCTTACTCCATCTTCAACTCCTTCACCTTGATTCAGTTCCATTAAGATATCTCTGATTTCTGATTACATTGTGGTTGACTGCTCTGGTTACTAATCAAGTCGTTGTGGTCGTAACTTAGAAGCTGTGGGCCGTTGCCGTTCTCCTTGAAAGAATTCAGACAAGAACAATGAGGAGGTGTACTTGAACAGGTTTAGTGGTGGAATTATACCGGTTTGTAGCCTGCCTAACAAGTGGTGAGTGGCAATGGTGCTGAGAATCTGAGCCACCCATTTCGTTAGGTGTTTTATCTATTTAATTTTAACATCTATTTTCAAAAGCACGCATGTTGACCGAAACTGCTAGTCAATTTTCAGGTAAGAGCGATGTTATAATTGTCTATATTATTGTTTACTATTTTTTAACGCTGTGTTCGACGAAGATTCAATTTCTTTGTCTTTCATGGTTTGTATAAAAAAGAAATATTTGATTGTTGGGTAAAAATGGCATTATGAGTAATCTTTTATGAATCTAGAAGGTTAATGTCACTAGTTATTGAAAAGCAAGATGCATTTGCATCGTATTCTCTACAGTTAATGCAGATTTAAATCCTATTACACCTGCTTATTTACATGATGATAGTTTTATATTGCATTTTTATTGTGTTTCATCTCCCTCATTTTTGTCCACTCAACGCTTTACATTACGATGTTCCTTGCGCTATCAAGTTTTACTGCACTTTTAAGTTCATGTTTCTCTAGGTTGGAAGATAATCTGTTTCTCATTTCCCGTCGCTTAGTGCAAGACAAAAATTATCGGTAATAACGCGTATAATAAAGTTGTCCATTAAAAATACCAGTCAGTCAAATTAATTACAGATACTTGATCTCGCAGCTACGTGACCATTTGATGAGAAATTTGCCGTTGTTCCTGGCTTCAGTATTAGATCACCCAATAATGAAAAGCATTCAACAATTGAAAATATCTAGGAACAATTGATAAAAAAGATTAGGCATCGAAATCATTACGTACCATTACATAATTATTTACGTAATCTTGATTTCACGGACTTCTTGAATTGCCTATATTATATTATATATATTATATATATATATATATATATATATATATATATATATCTAATATATATATATATATATATGTGTGTGTGTGTGTGTGTGTGTGTATGCGTGCAGACTGTGAAAAATAAATCAGAAGAAATTCTAAAACTTTGGAGTTTTGTCTGTCATGTGATTGTCACGAAATACTGATTCCATATTTCTAAACTCTGGAGCGCCCACCTTAATAAGAATATCTTGTATTATTATTATTATTATTGTTGTTGTTTTTGCTATTGTTTTTTTTTCTTTGTGGGGGGAAACTCTATCGCGAGGATATATATAATTTTCTAAGAAACATTATTATTTTACTAGATTATTATTAATTTTATTATTTATTTTATTAGATTATTTTATATTTTATCTTATTATTTATTTTATTATTAATTATTATGGGTTTGCGTTTTTAGCGAAATTAAATGCAGAATCGACTGCTCACAAAATGAGTGATATTGATGCAGGTGACATTACCGTGATGAAGTGGTAGGATATGGGATTTAGTTTCAATCCCTTGATTAAACTCTGGCAACTTCCATCCGTAGATGCCCTTCGGCCTGTCAGTGGAAACAGTTTGATTATCTGTTAATTTATTTGTGTGTTTATTTGCTTGTTAGGATTTGAAAGTTTAACACGGTACTGAAAACAACCCATATATGTCTCTTTTTTTTTTTTTTTTTTTGAGATGAAAATTATATATTTCGTTGTTTTTAATTAGAATTGGTTTCATATAACGAAAGCAACATTAAGTACAAAAATAGGTACAAGTGCAAAGAGTCTCTTCATTAAAATAAACTATGAAGAGAATTTAGATGCAAAGAGAGCGTGATGAAGAAATAACAAAATTCCACATTGTACATTAGAAGTAAAACTAAAAAACAAAAACATAAAAGATTCGTTCAACCGACAGGGATTCAATATAATCAATTTTCTGTTTGCGAATTGTCCTTGCTTGCCATCTTTCGTGATATGGTTCATAATTCCTTAGAATAACAACGAAATTTGCTTACAGCGGCGGCTTATCAGGTGTTTGTCTGTTGTGACGTCACAGGAAAACTATCTATAGGGATGGCGTCACTGAGGCAAATGCAACCCATGCTGTCTTCTGTTACGCTCAGCTATTCAAAGATTTATTCATCAGTGAATATTCCTCTAATGTCTATCTCTCTCTCTCTCTCTCTCTCTGCTAGGGCCTAGTGCTGTCACTGTACCTCATTACTACAGAGCGTTTGCAGCGTCCATTCGCCCCCAAGCTGCATCCATATGCTATGGTTTACTCTTATTCCTCTTCCTTTCTTCATTTTAGCTCAAGCTCTCTAACTTTGGGGGTTTCCTCCCAGATCAGTCTTTAGAACTTTGCACGTACTTCATCTTAATTGTCTAAATCTCTTTAGATGATTTTTAGCCGAAAGTGTCCCAGTCCTTGACTTGACAGCCTGTTTTATGTCTCTCTCTCTCTCTCTCTCTCTCTCTCTCTCTCTCTCTCTCTCTCTCTCTCTCTCTCTCTTTGTAAAATCTCACTGTCATTCAACTACGCATGTATACTACTGAATTAGCTTAGAAATTTGTTCATCAAGGTAATATTAGCTTATGTGGCTTAGTTTTTGTAGGGTCTAAAGCTATATGAAAATGGAGTTTTTATAATATCTAAATAATCTAATCAGAATAACTGATTCATCATATGACTAGTTTAGAAAAAAGGTTTTATGACGGCCTATTTATTCCAGAGAAAATGGAAAGTGGGAATAATTTTATGTTATATGTTTTTCCCGTTATTTCATAGTAAGTGAGCTTTTCTTGATGTGTGTGTACACTAACCTGTTCCTATGTCTTTTATATAAAGTCGCAAAATCACATTTTCTCTTTAATTTCAGTTACTGCATGCAACAAGTTCACGTTCATATTTTATAAAATAGTTTTTCGTATAGCAGATTTTTTCACTGTCATCTTTAATTCTGTGGAATACGAGAATTCATGTAACAGTATCAAGTGTGGGAGACTTCTCGAGGGTATGCTCTATTTTTTCCATGTGACGCCTGTATGATATTTTTACAATTATAAATTCAAATTGTGTCATAAAATCAGTTATTGTTATATACACCCATATAAAGACTTAATTTCAAATTTGTTTCAAATATAGCTTTCGTTTTCACTCGTACTTAGTTTATTATACCCGGGTGAATATTTCAAGAAAAGTAATCTCAACATTGTTATTGAATGTAAAGGTATTGATCCTAAACAACTATTAGGTTAGATTCAGTTTCAGTTTCATTTTTCATTCGTTACGTATGTTCTTGCAACTTGTTAGAGTAACAGAAGTAGGTCTTGTCCTCCTGCACGCGCGCTCTTGCACACACACACACATGCATACACACACATACACATACACACACACATATATATAATATATATATAAACGAGAGAGAGAGAGAGAGAGAGAGAGAGAGAGAGCGGTAAAAATATGTCCTTCATTCTCATTGTCTCGATCGATTCTAAGAACGAGATGTATTTAATTAGCCGATGATTGTGTAGGCGGGGCTGATTACACCCACAGTAATATTCATAATCTGAAGCTCAGCCATCCTGAATATAAAATCTTTGCCCTTTCCAGTTTGACAAATTATTAACTGGCAGCATGACAGCTTGACGGACAAGGGCTGTCGTGGTCTGCCGGCAAGCTGCCATCAGCCAGATGACTGGCAGATCGCGAGCATTCTCAGTTCTCACTACTCCCCCATTCATTCGTTCCCGGCTGTCGCTCTCCCAAACTACTCTCGCTCGCCCTCAAAAACCTCCTTTTGTCTGTGGCCTCCTCCCGGTTCCATATATGTTCCCTACTACCCCAACAACCTTTCAGTTCTCAAGCTGCAATCATTGTTCTTACAACCATCTTATTGACCCCCTAACCAACCCTAAAATCCCCACCTATAATTCCCCCTCAATGTGCCTCCTACCCATTAACATACTTCAATCCCAGCCATCGGTTCTCTCGGAACGTTAACATCTCAGGGCTTTTTGGTTTATTCCCTGTGTTGTAAAATAGGCGAGAAAAAGCGGGAACAATATTCGATAGTATGAAGCGAAGAGGATGAGGATAGTGGGTCTGAAGAAATAATTCCTTATCAATATTATTATGTTATTATTGGCAGTAGTTTGATATTAAAAGACTTTCGTAATAGAATTGTAAATAAATATTGTCTTGGAGTTGCTAAAGAATTCCCTGTGCGTGGATACTCGAAGAGCCATCGACAAATATTTTGTGCTCATATTCATCAGAAAAGACTGGTTCTTCCTCATGAATACATTGGAGGAAAGAAAAGGCACAAGAAACTTAGATTAGAAAATTCACAATAATGAATAAAAAATTAAATGCTTTTATTTGTCAACGAAAAGCGCTGAAGTCAAGAAAATTAAATTTTCATCACAAAAGGCTGGCTTGATTAAATTCCTTTATTGGTCTTATATGACTAATGACCACGTTCGAATGTTTTAGCAGATATGTACGAAATAAAACACCTGTCCACTGTATAATACTATAAAAAAAAAAATTTCGTTTTTTTTTGACGAATTTTGCGTAACTCGCATAGGCATTAGTATTTTGGTGAACAAAAGTTATTTGATGAATTACTCTTTTCAGAGAGAGAGAGAGAGAGAGAGAGAGAGAGAGAGAGAGAGAGAGAGAGAGAGAGATACACCCATCGAAACACCAGGGGCTCCAAGGCAAATACTAAAGTAAGACTTTTTATAGAAAACTCAAATTCAGAGGAAATTGGGATCTGAATACACACAAGCGTATTTGATTCTCTTTTGGTATCGGAGAAAAGCGATCCTCTCGCGTGCTTTCAACTTGACATTCTTGCAGTTGGTTCAGGGATATCTGATGGCAGTTTACAGACGTTGTTTGTTAAACTCTCGCGAGCGATTTTCCCTGCGGATCCGTGTCCATATTTTTTTTTTTTTTCCGTTGGGTAGTCGGGTCCATATTAACGGTGTATTTAAGAAATTCGTCCTGCATTATGGGAATTATTATTGTGTGGATCAAGGTCCTGATATATATATATATATATATATATATATATATATATATATATATATATATATATATGTGTATATAGTGTATTATATATATATATATATATATATATATATATATATATATATAGATAGATATACAGGTAATTTCCAGACATGTGTTTCAGAAAATTCCAGTCATTGTATAACTTCTTTATTATGAGTAATGAAATTCAGTAATTCACAATACATTTGGAAGGTTATCGGAAAGGATAAGGTAACTTTTTAGTAATTTGCATTCTGTACTCATTCTCTTTGATGAGTCATTCCGATAATTTCACTGTAGATGTTACTGCTATTAACCCTTAGAGGAAATCCTCCCTAGATTTGGTAGTCTGTATTTTATAGACCATTAGAGCTATTAATGCTAATAACAGGTGAAACTTTAATAATAATGATAATGATAATAGTAATAATAATAATTGGTTCTAATCTGTTTCTGATACTGAAGTTCCATCTCCACAATGATCGAACTTATTTAGTGAAGAAATTTTTACTGTGCTGTCGTAACAGATAATACTAAAGCCTTAATTAGAATATCGACCTTGGCTCCCATATTGGAAAGAGTAAAATGGCTTTGTGGCTGAAACGCAACGAAAGACCGACATGATTATCATTACATTGTATTGCAAGTACATAAAACACATTCAGCACGAGGTATGAACCTTTGTATATATGTATTAGGTTCTTTCTTTTGCCAGTACGGGGACTGCCATGACATTCGCTTGCATCCACATAACTGTACCTCTGCGGATTCGTATACTTCACTTAGACAGTAAGAAACTGTTTTTGATATCTCGGTGTTTCCTTTATCGACAACCCTTAGTGATAAGAATACAACATCGAACACACTCATGGCGCATGAGAGAAATGTTGTTCAAAGTGTCTTGTCGTTCTAGTGTCCCTTTTGTGCATTTCACATTATGATTGTGACATGCAAAAACCCTTGTGCTGCCCCAAATGAGAGCGCACAGTCACGCATCCCTCTCCGTCGATTGCTTCCTGGTCATCGAACACACACACTGTGTACATTGAATTGAGTTAGTTTCAATTGTCTTCTGTTTTAACCCTGGACGGTCCTACGCTTTGCATGTAAGCTTGTTGAAATGATGAAGTTTTTAGATATGGTATCGTTATTACTGGATTCATCGAGTTCTGCGTTCATACTGTTACACAATATTTTATAAATGTAGACCTTAAATTTCTTGTTTCATACCTTACTGCACCCTAATTATGACAATTCAACACATAGTATACCAGAGTTTATATAATGGTATTTTCGGGTCAAGTTCACCATTTATGTGTATCTTAGTGGGGTGGTAGGGTAGCTAGTTTCTCAGTCTTCTGACCCTTGGGTATAGAATCTCATTTGTGAAAGAAGTCTTCAGTGAAGAGCAAATCTAAAATTATTAGGAAATAGAAAGGTTAATTCATGATAATGACCACTATAATGCACATGCTATAGATTTCTATTCTGCTGTTATACTAACAACGTGGACTTAAGGATTTTTTATTCTCGCCAAATTTCTAAGGCATGTGGTAATTTTCAGTAACTATACACCTAAATCCACACTCTCGCCCTCTCTACTTTTACGAGGTTTGGAAACCATTATGATTAAAAATCTCTCACGGTTTTTTTGTGATATCCGGTATAATGGAAATAATTATAGTTATCATAGAAATAATCATTATAATAATACTAATAATCATGATCACAAAAACACGCAATCTGTTCAGGGCTATAGATTAGCGATTGTTTTAACAGCCATTTCCGCTTAGTCTCTCCAGTGGTTTCCGTAAAAGTTTGTGTTTTCATTTCCATTAGCGAAGTCAAGATCATTATTGACTGACTCAATGTGCTTAGTAACAGAAAAAAAGTAAATCAGTGCGATGATCTGTAAATATGGATTTTCTACATGGAACGAGATCCGTTGTTGTGTAATATTTGCACTTTAAATGTCAGTGTTAGTAACGTAATTATAAATGATATCAATAAAGTTCAGGAATTATCTGGCTGAAGGTTTAGGTCGTGGTGAATGCCGTCAAAAAAATCACTGGACTTAGTACTAAATCCGAAATGGTAGTATGCTTATTCTTAGTATTTTATTCAAGAAATTGTATTTATTCAGGAAACATACACTTGCTTCCATATATATATATATATATATATATATATATATATATATATATATATATATATATATATATATATATATATTATTCAGAAGTTCAGAAGATGAAGCCAATTCATATGGAACAAGCCCACAGGAGCTCCCAAAGACTATGGCGTTCATTTGGAAGAATTAAGAGGAGATAAAGGGTAATAAAAAAGAAAAGAAATAATAAATAAAATAGATAAAAATGAATTAAAATGCAAGGAGAATAAAATTAGGGTAATAATGCATTGCATCCTCACTTGAACGTTTGAAGTTACAATTGCACAACATCCTCTGGGAGGCTTTTACACGGTTCAACGGTGTCAGGAATAAAGGACCTCTGGAACCGAGAAGTTGGACAACGAAGCACATTTTTTTACTCCACGTTGGACCCACTGGTCAGCAAATCTGGTTGCTCGCGGCAGGTAAAAGGGATCAGGGATCAATTGCGAATGTGAAAAATCTCTATAAAAATACAACTTATGAAAAAGTGGCAAACAAGAAACCATCCGTCCATGGTCCAAGTCGTAACTGCTACTATTAGGAAACAGAAACCTACCACCACGAACCGCTCTCTCTAAAAGGGATAAATCTCTGGCAGAAGCAAACATTCACACCGTAGATCAGTATTCTAGTAAAGGAAGGACAAACGGTCTACAACAGGTTGCATCAATTTTATCACTGTTATGAATTCATGAGGCCTTACGAACAATATCTAACTTGTGCGGCATTTGCTGAAAGTTTCATTAGATGTGAGTCAAAAATTACACTTAGGATAGTTAAAGCTTCAGACCCATTCAGTAAAGTTTCGACGACAACACCATTCACTGATCCTGTCCACATCACGATTGAGGCAAAGGGCAGCTTCATTTCTCACAAGTGGAGACTACTTCTACAACCACATGTGTTGCATCATCGGCATACTGAACACTACCCTGTGGAACTCCAGACAAAATAGGTCTTGGTTCACTAAAGATCCCGTCCACAACCACTCGCTGCTGCCTACCTGTAAGGAAATCTTGAAGCAATCCTAAAACATATCCATCCACTCAAAGATTCTGAAGTTTATAAGTAAGTGCTTTGTTATTTACTAAACTGAATGCAGCACTAAAATCTATGTGAATTACTCTACACTCAAAACCCCTATCAAGGTTCTTTGCAAATAGAAAGTAAAGTCTAAAAGAGCATCGCAGGTACCTAACTGCTTCCTAAGGGTATATAGCATTGACTATCAGCTAACATCCTTTACATACTTATATAGTGGCCTAAAAATAACTTTTTCAGCAACTTTGGGGAGCACAATGAGAATAGAAATTGACCTGTAGTTATTGCAGTCTGTACACAGGCCATTCTTTGGAACAGGGACTGTATTACTAAGCTTGCGCTCATCCACAAAGATACTATGTCGACATAAAAATCTATAGAATCCACTTATCTCGGGAGACACTAGACACCTTCTTAAAAAAACAGAGGGATGAAAACATCAGGATATTCTTTACCCCTAGTTATCAAGATTACCCAGAATTTTTTTAACATCCCTGGAACGAAATACAAATTTTGTAAGAATAAGTTCAGGATGACAAGTACCAGGCAGAGGAACATCCTCAGTTGAGTGCCTAACTTCAAAAGCTCGATGAAGCAGTTCAGCCTTTTCCCCTAGGCCCAGTAACCAATCTACTATCATCTGTTGGTAGTGGTTGAATGGAAGATGACCTTGACCCAAAGACAGATGATGCCAATTTGGCCCACCACAGATCAGGCTGAGTAATTCCTTCAAGTTTTCTCTTCAAGGAATTATTGTAATTTTTCTCGGCTGTATGGTAAATCCTATTCGGTGCACGCCGAGACTCAACA